>NC_083771.1:47331551-47461551 GCF_963514075.1 Conger conger | reverse complement strand
TTGATTCATTGCTTGTCTGTTAGCCAGAACGAGAAACATGCAAAGCAGTTTGACTATTAACATACTTTGCGGAGACAGGGAACAAAGTACCACCAAACAACGTCCAGCTGGCACAATCTACAGTTAAATACCTGGGTCATAATATCTCTGCAGAAGGGAAAACATCAGGTAATGAGAGAGTACAAGCAATTGCTCAAATACCTAAGCCCATAACTAAAAAGCAGGTCATATATTTTCTAGGAATGACTGGCTACTGTAGGCAGTGGATCCCAGACTATGCTGAACTAACTTAACCCCTACAAAACATGACACATGGCCATAACCTGACTGTGGTTTGGACAGAGGAAGCTGAATGCTCCTTCAAGAAAATAAAAAGAGAGTTACAGCAGGCCCCTATGTTGGGGCTACCTGACATGGAAAAAGCATTTACTCTGACAGTAGGAAAGCTGAGGCCCATCACACATTATTCAAAACACTTGGATGCTGAAGCAAGGGGACTTCCACCTTGGCAGTATAAAATAAAAACAAGCAGGAAAATTGTTCAAGCAATGGTCCTGTCCCGCCTGGACTATTGCAATTCTCTGCTGGCTGGCCTTCCAGCATCTGCCATCAGACCCCTACAACTCATCCATAATGCTGCAGCCCGTCTGGTATTCAATGTTTCCAGACATTCACATGTCACCCCCCTGCTCAGCAACCTCCACTGGCTGCCTGTTATGGCTCGCATCAAATTTAAAACTTTGGTGCTCGCATACCAGGCAGTTAAAGGATCAGCCCCTGTGTATATTCAATCCCTTATCAAGACCTATACACCAACAAGACCCCTCCTTCGTGCCGTCTGGCGCCTCCCCCTCGCCACACCTGCACTTCACGCTCACGACTGCTGTCTGTCCTGGTCCCACGGTGGTGGAATGACCTCCCGGTGAATGTCAGAACGGTAGAGTCTCTGACCTCCTTCAAGCGCAGACTGAAGACCCATCTCTTCAGGCTACACCTTTCCCTCCCCAACTCACAATCACTGTGATTAGCCTTAGACCGTAATGGCACTTATGTATAGATATCGTTACTTGTATAGGTATTGTTGTTTTTATTGGCTGTTGTTGTATTCTAGCTGCCAACAGTGGTATGCTAGTTTGAATGTTGATTGTACTTCAAGGGTTCTGAATTTCTGTATGTTTACACTAGGACTCGGAACTGTACTGTCCTCTCAGGTCTACTTTTGCACTTGTGCTTGTGATTGATTTGCACTTTGTTGTAAGTCGCTCTGGATAAGAGCGTCTGCTAAATGCCACGTAATGTAATGTCATGTAATGTAAAAAAATAAAATAAAATAAGAACACACCCTTGTCGGTCACATGATTATCAGACTACACTTAAAGATCAAGAAAATGGACGTAAGAAAATAGCGACACCGACACTGGCTTGAATAGTGTCATGATTTTGTTCTTGCGGTCGGCATTTTACTAACTCCACCCGGACACTGGATGTGTAAGCCATGTGGTTATTAATTTACTTTGATACCAGCCCTGGCCTTCTTTATTCTTATGTGTGTTGGTCGTTGATGGCAAACTCATATCATCAAGCATAGATTGAATACTCAAACGGCAGTTAGCCGAATGCCCTCCCATTAAATTTGCTCTGCACCTTGGCTGAGAGCAGTGACAGCTGCTGCTTCTGCGGTTATGGCATCCGCTGCTCTGGCTGCCCCATGCAGGGTCTGAACATCCTGTTGAAACAACAGAGAGCTCACTTCTCACCAGCAAGAATGCTGCACTACCAACATGTTTTGCTATCACTACCAAATGTTACAATCAAATGTTACAATTGCATGCTCGTAATATATTTGGCTAGTTAAACTTCAAGACAAAAATATAAATAGTGTTGTGTAGCACACTAAAGTCAACATTTCATGAAGTCACCTGTTTGGCGAACATTTTCTTAGAACATGACGAAAAGACAGCAGGCTCTGTTGCGTTTGTCACTGTGAGCTTTCCATAACAATGCACGAGAACTACACTGAACTGTATAAAAACGCTTTATATTACACGTTATATTCATAGAACGTGGGAAAATTGTGGTTTGAGGTTGTTTGTTGCTGTAATTCCACTCTTGACCATTAAGAGTCTGAAATGACCTATTGCAGCTTTAACAGCTAAACTTTTTGCGAGTCTTCTATCGGAACTACATGCCTCGCGGCATTTTAATCAAATCTACAGAAACTGGGCGGGCCTATGAGCAAAGTGGGAGGGCCCAGGCCCACCCTGGCCCAATGGTAGCAGCGCCATTGGTGCACTGAAAGTATGGCATTTATATATATCAGAATACATTGTAGAATAGACACAGTGCATAGATTGAACCACTCAAATCAAATCATTCATTAGACACAGTGCATAGATTGAACCACTCAAAACAAATCATTCAATACACACAGTGCATAGATTGAACCATTCAAAAACAAATTGAGAGATTTCAGTTCTTGCAATTGACATTTGAGAAAAAATGATCAATACATGTTTTCAGTTTGAGCCCAGTTCAAGGCAGTGAACAAAATACAGTTCATTAAGTTCAAATGAAAAGTTTATTTTTAACGTGAGAATGTGAATGTGTCAGGAGAAATTCATTAGTTTTACAGAGATAAAGTTAACACACAACATACAGTGATTATCGAACATATAACAGATCAACAAGGCAGTAAACAATAAACTTCAAACACCGAAGCGATCAAAGATATAGAGTTGATAATTGCCAATGACATATGAAGATTATACGCTTTAATTATAAGAATTATGAACCAGATAGAACACATATTTTGCATATACTTGAACACACATTTCCATATCTTTGTTAATATGGAGGTGATAATATGAAATTAACTCTGTTAAACTGTTAAAATATCACAGCCTATTTACCATCCTAATGAATGGAACAATGGACAGAGATCAGCCATGATGATTCACAGGCAGGATTTGTACAGATAAATGCTGCATAGGAAAGGATAGAGGCAATATCACTTCATAGTATGAATATATTTTTATGAGTACAATGAGCTGCTGATGGAATTATTTGTATTGTATAAAACTTGCTGTTTCTTCATGCCATTCAACTTGGCTGGGGCTCTGTTTTGCTTAACCATTGAGTCGTACCTGTGAGTAGATTATTTGATATTAATGTCACACAGAGGATGCATTTTCAACCCTACTGGAACAGGGGCTGTGTAATCAATTAATTTTGATCTCCTCCTGTTTTCATCAAGAACCTTTCCTTCAGGTTTTCCATGGCTTGGTCTGGAGTTATAGCTCTCCAACTGGGGGGAATGTCAGCAGGCTTAGCTCCATATTCCTCTGCAAACTGCTTATTATACCTGCTGAAGACGTACTTCCAGTAGTCTGAGGCCTGGATGCTGGTGTCAGGCTGGATGCGCCAGTCAGGGTAAATACTCAGGTAGTCCTTGTATGGATGCCATTTCTCCTCTGTTCCAGTCAACCTGAAGTTTTTCTCACTGGCAACACTGGTAGAGCAGATATTGCTCACTAATATATGCGATTCACAATTTCTCCATCCTGCAATGCCTTGAGGACGGTGAATGGAAGCAAAGTGCTCTGTGTGGCTCTTGCCACCTGCTTCACAGGGGGCCCTGCAGAAGGGACACTGCTTCCCACAGCCAAACACCCTGTTAAACAGCTCCTTCTGTGGCTGAAAGGGCAGTGAGGTCAGCCTGGCCCTCACATCCCCACCTTTCTGAAACTCTGTGGTAACGGCCTGCTCCATTTCATCCACAAGCACCTCCAGACACCGGGAAAAATCTTCTGGCTTGGCAGAGTTTAAGGCCAGGACAGCGCTGAGGGGGTCTTTGGGGATGATAAGCTCCTTCCCTAGGTCACTACAGATATCCTGAATGAACTGCTGAATGTTCTGGGCCTCCTCACCACTTCCTGCTGCCTGTTCAGCTGCCTTCATCTGTGAGGTCTTAATGGCTTCCTTTATTCTGCTAACCATCGCCTTCAGGCGATTAATCTCAATGTTCCTGAGGCTATCTCCCTCTGAGAACTGCTCCACCATCAGCTCCAAAATCCAGTCCTGTACAAAGGTCTCATATTTCTTTATGTATCTCACAAAGTCCCGTAAGTTATCATCCTTAAGCAGCTGCTCAAGGACTGAGAACTGGAAGAAGGTTCGAGTGCTGAAAGCAATGGCTTTCTGCCCTGCCAACATTTCATCCATAAGGTCAGGGCCCAGAGATTTGGTGATGCATTCCTTCACCGCAGGTTGAAGACAGTTGACAGTGAAATCTTTGGCTTTCTTCTGACACTGGTCTCTTTTGTTGAACAGGTCCTTAAAGTCTGTGTAGTACTGTTGCTTGAACTGTTCCAGACAGTGACGAGGATCATTTACATGGATGAAAGCCAGATGCATTCTTTTAAACACCCGTGCTGCATGTCCACAGATGTGGATCTTCAGCTTGGCCTGAAATTCAGCAGTTGTTTCCAGATTCATGTGCCTGTCCAGGATTTCGTCTACCTTGCAAAGCAACTCTATTGTGTATGTTTTATGGTAATCAGATCTTGTTCTCAGTTTCTCATCGACAAACTGCTTGCTCTGCTCAATGATGTGATCAACTACCTGCTGGAACTCCTTTAGCTCCTTTCCTGAGGATACATTCCAAAACCATTGTTTTGATCCCAAATGTTTACTGTTCACTTTGAATGGCTCTCTTCCATATTCAGACAAGTTGCCCACTTTTGACAGTTTTTCACGTATTGAGCTGCCTTTCAGCTCTAAGTTAACCCGCAACTGGTGGGAGATGTCTTGCACAATGTCTCGTTCTTCCATGCCAGGGAACCGCAACTCTGCTACAGTCTCATCCCACATCTTCTCAAATTCATCCTCCAGCTGTTTATCTTTACTTTTCCTGCATTTCTCAATCAGCCCCTGCACCTTTTTCTCCATTGTGGCCGTTAGATTGTGCTTGATGCTCTCTAACCTGAACATACTCTTTCTGATCTCCACCGCTGCCTCAAGCTTGTTTTTCACAGAGTTCTCTGTCTCCCTCCTGATGGTTTTGGCTGTGATGTTCAAGTCCTCCTTGTACTTCTCTACCAAGTGAACATGTCCCTCTTGCCTCTTGTAGAATTCAGTCAGGTTGGCCAAAAAGAGTGTTTCCCCTTTCGTCAGTTCTACAGAGGCCTGAGTTTTCAGGCGGTTCAGTAACTCATCCAAATTCTTAAATTCTGCTTCTGTGCCAAAGTTTGACACCTTTGTCTCAGCTTCCATTAGCCAGGAGTACATGTTTTTCCTGAAGGCCCAATCCCATTGGTTGAACTCAGTGCAAAGCTGAGCATAAGCTTCAGCTACCAGGCTGTTGCAGAAACTGAAGATGAAGTTCTCATACTTCACGGCTTGCCATAAGCTCTTGGTCCATTCAAGGAACTCAATGATTGTGTGTGCTGAGCTGTCTCCAGATTTTTGTTCCATAAACTTCTCAATCACACTCCTCTTGAAAAGATCCACAGACTCACTGTAGCCAGCATTGACAGGGGCCATGGGAGGGTTCCCATTCCAGAGCCCAGGGATGTACCAGGTGTTTCTCTCTGGATCATACTCCATGACATCGGTAAATGTTTTGTTGTTTCCCGTATTTTCCATCTTAGCTGCTGCTTGGGTCATCTCATTCAGCTGCTCCAGCAGAAGCTTCCTGTCTCTCATGTTACTGTCATGGGCAGAGATGTCTGGCACATTCTGGTGCACAAACTGACAGCAGGGTTTTCTCCCAACTTCTTTCATGCGCAGGAAGGCGTGCACCACAATCTGGAGGATATCGTTCATTTCCATGGAATTCTCCATGGCGATGTTGATGACTGTGATGTCACTCAGCCCCACCACCAGAGTGGCCAGTTCATTATCATGCTCATAACTGTCATCCAGCTGTGCCAACTGTGGTGCCTTCAAACCTTCAGTGTCAATAACCATGATGTAATCACACCCAAGCCGCACTTTAAAATCCTCTTTCACTCTGATGAGGAGCATGAAGGCCCCTCTGGTGCACCTGCCACTACTGACAGCAAACTGGACCCCAAACATGGTGTTCAGGAGGGTGGACTTCCCAGTGCTCTGTACCCCCAGAACAGTGATCACCCGGATCTTACATTTATCCTGTGTGAGATCATGGAGTTCTTTCAGAACCTGAGTCATCCACTCCAGAGGAATATTGCTTGAGTCTCCATCCACCAGCTCCAGAGGAAAGCCCTCCTGTAGCAGCTTGGCACAGAGACGTGGCAGACGCTTAATCTCTGGGGTGAGGGCTTCGGGGAGCGAGCAGGCCGACTCGTACAGCTGACCCATTTCCCTCAGGAAGTGCTCCGTCCCCAAGGAGCAGCTGGAGATCTCCCTGTCCAACTGTGCAATGAGCTCCTTGTTTTCTGAGGAACTCTGACACTGTTCCTTGTACTTTGCCCGAAGAGGTGGAAGGCTTTTGCGTGACAGATTATCCAGATTGATCCTCATCCACTTGAGAAAATACTTGCTCTCCTCTGTGGAATTGCACATCGCGGAGATGAAACGGGACATAGAATCGGAGATGCTGTGAGCCCTCTGCTGTTCTCTGAGCTTCTGCCTTTGATCTGCAAGCTCATTCCGGTAAACTTCTATGTTTTTCTCCCCAGCATTTTTCATCCTGCATTCGTCCTTCTCCAGTCTGACCAGCTGTTTCCATTCAGGCCCTTGCAAGGTAAGCTCCTTCTCCTTGAAGCTCGGTATATCAGATATTCCTTCTGTGATGTCATCAGCTTTCTGCCTGCCACTCTTACAGTGGATGTATTCTTCATCAACATGGATCCCTAAATCAAGGGCAAGATCAGACATCCCTTCAATGCTCATTTTAATGTCTTCCTTTAAAATTCCACGGATAGCCGAACACAGTTTTTTGTTGAATTCTGCATCATTCATCCGCCGATGCTTTTTGATGATGTAACTGGGTTTTCTCTCAGAAACACATCTCCTGAAGTCATCCTCATTGAAGCTCTGGCTCTGTGAATTGGTGATCAAAATCCAATGAGTCTTAAATTGCTTAGAGTCCAGAAATCTTTGTTCAAACTTAAAGTCGTCGCAAAACACAAATATAGCAGTAGATGTGTGGCAGAGGAAAGTGTACTGAGTTTCAAAGTCTCTGAGGTCCCCACGGAGGTTAGCTATAGCCAGAGGCTCAGAGAAGATGTCAATATTTATTATACCACTGGGCAGATACCAGCTGATTTCCACCAGCCCATTGGAAATCCTCCTTGGGGTGTCACCACACTCAATGTATTTGTGAACAAAGGTGTCCCGGTACTGCAGAGGGTTGCTGAGGACCTGGTTCAGAATGTGAGACTTGGACATGCTGCTGTTTCCCAGCCTCACAAAAGAGACCATGGGGAGGTCAGAGAGAACAATGCTCTCCTCGACAAACCCTCTTGGGTCCTTCAAAGAATGAGGCTTATACTTTTTCACAATATCCCTCATGGCCCACAGCATTAAAGTGCACTGCTGGGTATCACATGTAGGAAGCAGCAGAGGCACAGAGAACTGGCACATGGACATTTTCAAAGCCATCTCCTGCTGGAGAAAGCCATCTGAGCACAGAAATACAGCAGTTATGAGGTCCAGGGGGTTGACTCTGTTGCTGTGGTCCTCTGGATCGTCCACGGTGTCTAGTGAGATGTCCAGGTTTTGGGGCTCTGTGTCTTGTTCTGAGGAGCAGCTCATTCTACGAAACGAATCATTCACCATCATCAGCTTCCTCAGGAAACACCATGGCAGAGATTTCAGAGACTGGATGCTTTCATCAGATAAAGTCTCTCCATCAATCTGCAGCACCTGGCTCAGAGTCAGCTTGTTCTGCAGGTGGTCTTCCAGTCCCAGGTCACTCAGCAGCTCCTCCAGACTGGTTCCTGTTATTAGGAATGGAAGCTGCATTTGTACATATACACAGTAGAACAGTAATAAAATCATAAGAATGCACATAAATACACTTGCACATCAAAAAATGACTAAAGTTCTTGGCAGACTGAATGTTTCGTACTCCTGAGTAATGCTACTGCCAGTTATTGTACCCTGTTCATCATCAAGTCATCTCTAGCCCTGGACCATGATTCTGAGGTGTTCAGGGACACTTGTATGCAGTGATCCTCCCTGCCGAATCCTTCCCCCCACCCTCAGAGCTGCCCCCTCATGCACAGGCCTTACTGGGATCGTGGTGTTGAACCAAAGTCTGATGCCTTAACCGTGGATCACCATGGAGCTCCCATACTAAACATGTCTATTTAAATATGTTATACCGCATTTTAATCAGAGGTCACAGAAATGTTTTCTTTAATTAAGTTCATTACAGGCTTAAAAATCACTGCTGCTAAAGCAATAGACCCTGACTGTCACAAGGTAGGTAACCTGGAAACTCATTATTCTCCACCTGTGGAATCATGGGAAAGGGAAGTTGTTGGAGATATAGAGGAGAATAAATATTGAGGACAAGTAGTTAGTCAGAAGGAGGAAGTTGTGATTTTTTGGGGTGAATTTTTCCAGGGCCCTTCTCAAGCACTTTCACTGTGCTGGGACATTGGATTTCTGCTGGGAAGAGCACTACCCACTGGCCTACCAGCACCTCTTCCTACTTGGTTTCCCAGGAGGTCTCCCTCCTCTTCTGCATAAGGTCCTCACCTTTACTGATGGTCGCATCTTCAGACACACTCACACTCTGCTCTGAATCCTGGGTTCGTAATCCCAGTCGACCGGGGCCTCTCTTTGTGGAGTTTGCATGTTCTCCCTGTGTTCGTGTGGGTTTGATTGATTGATTGATTTTATTCAATGTATAGTTCTAAGAATACATGGAACAGAGGACATGCATCCCAAACTTCATCAAGGATAAAAACACAACAGTCCAAAGACATGCAGGTCAGGCTGATTGGAGAGTCTAAATTGCCCGTGGGTTTGAGTGTGTGAGTGAATGGTGTGTGTGCCCTGCGATGGACTGGCGATCTGTCCAGGGTGTATTCCTGCCTTTCGCCCGATGTATGCTGGGATAGGCTCCAGCCGCCCTGCGACCCTGTTTAGGATAAGCGGGTTAAGATAATAGATGGATTTTTTTTTTTACTAAAGAACTTCTGTGGTCTCGCTATTGGGTTTGTTGTTCTGAAGCCTGACAGGCACAGGGCATCACACTTTCGTTTCTTGCAGTTGCACACAGAGGACCAGTCCTGCCAGATCTGAGTATGGCATAATTGAGCCGCTGCTCCGAAGGAGGGACTTGGTGGGGAGGTTCACTGCATACAAGCACTCCTGATCACCTCAGAATCATAGTCTGGGGCTCGAGTTAATGCATGGGCGATTGAAATAAACAGCATCAACTCAGGTTGGCTGAAGTGGGTGTGGTTATACGAGTGGGTGTGGTCAGCACAGTGGGTGTGGTTATACGAGTGGATGTGGTCAGCACAGTGGGTGTGGTTATAAGAGTGGGTGTGGTCAGCACAGTGGGTGTGGTTATAAGAGTGGGTGTGGTCAGCACAGTGGGTGTGGTTATAAGAGTGGGTGTGGTCAGCACACTAGGATACACATGTGTCAGAGCACCTCCCACTGGCCTACCAGCACCTCTTTCTACTTGGTTTCCCAGGAGGTCTCCCTCCTCTTCTGCTTGGGGTCCTCACCTTTACTGATGGTCTCATCTTCAGACACACTCACACTCTGCTCTGAGTCTTCAGTTTCCTGCAATGAAAAACATCACAGACAGTTTTTTAACATTTTGCAAGCCCTTTGTTGGTATTTGTTTTATACAATATTTTAATACATATTTTAATTACGTGCTGCTTAGTTGAATAATGCAGCTGCGACCTGTCAGTCATAGAGGCTGTCCAATCAAGCTGCAGTGTTTCCTGGTTTTTGGTGTGTTTAGAAAGTGCCTAATTTAAGTCAATGATTGCTTGGAAAGATCACAATCCTTGTTTGCAAGGCCTACACAAAGCTCTTTTTTAATTTGGCCCTCCAGGACTGGAGTTAAACAAATGGACATTGTGGCCTGCAGAACTGGAGTTTGACTGAGAGTTTTGTCAAATCTCACCTCCTCCTCCTCGTGTGCAGTGTCCTTACTCAAGGTCCCATCCATGTTATCAGTATCTGCTGAACATCTCTTAGCTGGGTCAGCAGAGGAGGGTTGGGACTGGGCCAGGCATGAGGATGTGTTCTCTGGTGCTGCTTCTGTGCCCAGACTGGATCGGTTGTCTGTGGTCTCCTCCCGATTCTCAGAATCTGCACCTGAGATGCTCAAAGACAGACCACAGTCACACGCCCTGGCATATAAGGTCCAAGGAAGGGTCCCAAACCCTTAACATCCACCCCAAGTAAAATGTGTCATTTTAAAAAACTGTTTCTTTAAAGCAGGGCGGCATGGATGGTGCAGTGGGTAGCACTGCCACCTCACAGCAAGGAGGTCCTGTGTTCGTAATCCAGTCGACCGGGGCCTCTCTTTCTGGAGTTTGCATGTTCTCCCCGTGTTCGTGTGGGTTTCCTCCCACAGTCCAAAGACATGCAGGTCAGGCTGATTGGAGAGTCTAAATTGCCCGTGGGTTTGAGTGTGTGAGTGAATGGTGTGTGTGCCCTGCAATGGACTGGCGATCTGTCCAGGGTGTATTCCTGCCTTTCGCCCAATGAATGCTGGCATAGGCTCCAGCCCCCCTGCGACCCTGTTTAGGATAAGTGGGTTAAGATAATAGATGGATTTTTTTTTCAACTAAAGAACTTCTGTGGCCTCGCTATTGGGTTTGCTGTTCTGAAGCCTGACAGGCACAGGGCATCACACTTTCTTTTGTTGCAGTTGCACACAGAGGACCAGTCCTGCCAGATCTGAGTATGGCATAATTGAGCCGCTGCTCCGAAGGAGGGACTTGGTGGGGAGGTTCACTGCATACAGGCACTCCTGATCACCTTAGAATCATAGTCTGGGGCTCGAGTTAATGCATGGGGGATTGAAATAAACAGCATCAACTCAGGTTGGCTGAAGTGGGTGTGGTTATACGAGTGGGTGTGGCCAGCACAGTGGGTGTGGTTATAAGAGTGGGTGTGGTCAGCACAGTGGGTGTGGTTATACGAGTGGGTGAGGTCAGCACAGTGGGTGTGGTTATAAGAGTGGGTGTGGTCAGCACAGTGGGTGTGGTTATAAGAGTGGGTGTGGTCAGCACAGTGGGTGTGGTTCTAAGAGTGGGTGTCGTCAGCACAGTGGGGTGGTTATAAGAGTGGGCGTGGTCAGCACACAAGGATACACTTGTGCCAGAGCACCTCCCACTGGCCTACCAGCACCTCTTCCTACTTGGTTTCCCAGGAGGTCTCCCTCCTCTTCTGCTTGGGGTCCTCACCTTTACTGATGGTCTCATCTTCAGACACACTCACACTCTGCTCTGAGTCTTCAGTTTCCTGCAATGAAAAACATCACAGACAGTTTTTTAACATTTTGCAAGCCCTTTGTTGGTATTTGTTTTGTACATTATTTTAATACATATTTTAATTACGTGCTGCTTAGTTGAATAATGCAGCTGCGACCTGTCAGTCATAGAGGCTGTCCAATCAAGCTGCAGTGTTTCCTGGTTTTTGGTGTGTTTAGAAAGTGCGTAATTTAAGTCAATGATTGCTTGGAAAGATCACAATCCTTGTTTGCAAGGCCTACACAAAGCCCTTTTTTAATTTGGCCCTCCAGGACTGGAGTTAAACAACTGGACATTGTGGCCAGCAGAACTGGAGTTTGACTGAGAGTTTTGTCAAATCTCACCTCCTCCTCCTCGTGTGCAGTGTCCTTACTCAAGGTCCCATCCATGTTATCAGTATCTGCTGAACATCTCTTAGCTGGGTCAGCAGCGGAGGGTTGGGACTGGGCCAGGCATGAGGATGTGTTCTCTGGTGCTGGTTCTGTGCCCAGACTGGATCGGTTGTCTGTGGTCTCCTCCCGATTCTCAGAATCTGCACCTGAGATGCTCAAAGACAGACCACAGTCACACGCCCTGGCATATAAGGTCCAAGGAAGGGTTCCAAACCCTTAACATCCAACCCAAGTAAAATGTGTCAGTTTAAAAAACTGTTTCTTTAAAGCAGGGCGGCATGGATGGTGCAGTGGGTAGCACTGCCACCTCACAGCAAGGAGGTCCTGTGTTCGTAATCCAGTCGACCGGGGCCTCTCTTTCTGGAGTTTGCACGTTCTCCCCGTGTTCGTGTGGGTTTCCTCCCACAGTCCAAAGACATGCAGGTCAGGCTGATTGGAGAGTCTAAATTGCCTGTGGGTTTGAGTGTGTGAGTGAATGGTGTGTGTGCCCTGCGATGGACTGGCGATCTGTCCAGGGTGTATTCCTGCCTTTCGGCCAATGTATGCTGGGATAGGCTCCAGCCCCCCTGCGACCCTGTTTAGGATAAGCGGGTTAAGATAATAGATGGATTTTTTTTTCAACTAAAGAACTTCTGTGGTCTCGCTATTGGGTTTGTTGTTCTGAAGCCTGACAGGCACAGGGCATCACACTGTCGTTTGTTGCAGTTGCACACAGAGGACCAGTCCTGCCAGATCTGAGTATGGCATAATTGAGCCGCTGCTCCGAAGGAGGGACTTGGTGGGGAGGTTCACTGCATACAGGCACTCCTGATCACCTTAGAATCATAGTCTGGGGCTCGAGTTAATGCATGGGCGATTGAAATAAACAGCATCAACTCAGGTTGGCTGAAGTGGGTGTGGTTATACGAGTGGGTGTGGCCAGCACAGTGGGTGTGGTTATAAGAGTGGGTGTGGTCAGCACACTAGGATACACATGTGTCAGAGCACCTCCCACTGGCCCACCAGCACCTCTTCCTACTTGGTTTCCCAGGAGGTCTCCCTCCTCTTCTGCTTGGGGTCCTCACCTTTACTGATGGTCTCATCTTCAGACACACTCACACTCTGCTCTGAGTCTTCAGTTTCCTGCAATGAAAAACATCACAGACAGTTTTTTAACATTTTGCAAGCCCTTTGTTGGCATTTGTTTCATACAATATTTTAATACATATTTCAATTACGTGCTGCTTAGTTGAATAATGCAGCTGCGACCTGTCAGTCATAGAGGCTGTCCAATCAAGCTGCAGTGTTTCCTGGTTTTTGGTGTGTTTAGAAAGTGCCTAATTTAAGTCAATGATTGCTTGGAAAGATCACAATCCTTGTTTGCAAGGCCTACACAAAGCCCTTTTTTAATTTGGCCCTCCAGGACAGGAGTTAAACAACTGGACATTGTGGCCTGCAGAACTGGAGTTTGACTGAGAGTTTTGTCAAATCTCACCTCCTCCTCCTCGTGTGCAGTGTCCTTACTCAAGGTCCCATCCATGTTATCAGTATCTGCTGAACATCTCTTAGCTGGGTCAGCAGCGGAGGGTTGGGACTGGGCCAGGCATGAGGATGTGTTCTCTGGTGCTGCTTCTGTGCCCAGACTGGATCGGTTGTCTGTGGTCTCCTCCCGATTCGCAGAATCTGCACCTGAGATGCTCAAAGACAGACCACAGTCACACACCCTGGCATATAAGGTCCAAGGAAGGGTTCCAAACCCTTAACATCCAATCCAAGTAAAATGTGTCAGTTTAAAAAACTGTTTCTTTAAAGCAGGGCGGCATGGATGGTGCAGTGGGTAGCACTGCCACCTCACAGCAAGGAGGTCCTGTGTTCGTAATCCAGTCGACCGGGGCCTCTCTTTCTGGAGTTTGCACGTTCTCCCCGTGTTCGTGTGGGTTTCCTCCCACAGTCCAAAGACATGCAGGTCAGGCTGATTGGAGAGTCTAAATTGCCTGTGGGTTTGAGTGTGTGAGTGAATGGTGTGTGTGCCCTGCGATGGACTGGCGATCTGTCCAGGGTGTATTCCTGCCTTTCGGCCAATGTATGCTGGGATAGGCTCCAGCCCCCCTGCGACCCTGTTTAGGATAAGCGGGTTAAGATAATAGATGGATTTTTTTTTCAACTAAAGAACTTCTGTGGTCTCGCTATTGGGTTTGTTGTTCTGAAGCCTGACAGGCACAGGGCATCACACTGTCGTTTGTTGCAGTTGCACACAGAGGACCAGTCCTGCCAGATCTGAGTATGGCATAATTGAGCCGCTGCTCCGAAGGAGGGACTTGGTGGGGAGGTTCACTGCATACAGGCACTCCTGATCACCTTAGAATCATAGTCTGGGGCTCGAGTTAATGCATGGGCGATTGAAATAAACAGCATCAACTCAGGTTGGCTGAAGTGGGTGTGGTTATACGAGTGGGTGTGGCCAGCACAGTGGGTGTGGTTATAAGAGTGGGTGTGGTCAGCACACTAGGATACACATGTGTCAGAGCACCTCCCACTGGCCCACCAGCACCTCTTCCTACTTGGTTTCCCAGGAGGTCTCCCTCCTCTTCTGCTTGGGGTCCTCACCTTTACTGATGGTCTCATCTTCAGACACACTCACACTCTGCTCTGAGTCTTCAGTTTCCTGCAATGAAAAACATCACAGACAGTTTTTTAACATTTTGCAAGCCCTTTGTTGGCATTTGTTTCATACAATATTTTAATACATATTTCAATTACGTGCTGCTTAGTTGAATAATGCAGCTGCGACCTGTCAGTCATAGAGGCTGTCCAATCAAGCTGCAGTGTTTCCTGGTTTTTGGTGTGTTTAGAAAGTGCCTAATTTAAGTCAATGATTGCTTGGAAAGATCACAATCCTTGTTTGCAAGGCCTACACAAAGCCCTTTTTTAATTTGGCCCTCCAGGACAGGAGTTAAACAACTGGACATTGTGGCCTGCAGAACTGGAGTTTGACTGAGAGTTTTGTCAAATCTCACCTCCTCCTCCTCGTGTGCAGTGTCCTTACTCAAGGTCCCATCCATGTTATCAGTATCTGCTGAACATCTCTTAGCTGGGTCAGCAGCGGAGGGTTGGGACTGGGCCAGGCATGAGGATGTGTTCTCTGGTGCTGGTTCTGTGCCCAGACTGGATCGGTTGTCTGTGGTCTCCTCCCGATTCTCAGAATCTGCACCTGAGATGCTCAAAGACAGACCACAGTCACACGCCCTGGCATATAAGGTCCAAGGAAGGGTCCCAAACCCTTAACATCCACGCCACGTAAAATGTGTCATTTTAAAAAACTGTTTCTTTAAAGCAGGGCGGCATGGATGGTGCAGTGGGTAGCACTGCCACCTCACAGCAAGGAGGTCCTGTGTTCGTAATCCAGTCGACCGGGGACTCTCTTTCTGGAGTTTGCATGTTCTCCCCGTGTTCGTGTGGGTTTCCTCCCACAGTCCAAAGACATGCAGGTCAGGCTGATTGGAGAGTCTAAATTGCCTGTGGGTTTGAGTGTGTGAGTGAATGGTGTGTGTGCCCTGCGATGGACTGGCGATCTGTCCAGGGTGTATTCCTGCCTTTCGGCCAATGTATGCTGGGATAGGCTGCAGCCCCCCTGCGACCCTGTTTAGGATGAACGGGTTAAGATAACAGATGGATTTTTTTCTCAACTAAAGAACTTCTGTGGTCTCGCTATTGGGTTTGTTGTTCTGAAGCCTGACAGGCACAGGGCATCACACTTTCGTTTGTTGCAGTTGCACACAGAGGACCAGTCCTGCCAGATCTGAGTATGGCATAATTGAGCTTCTGCTCCGAAGGAGGGACTTGGTGGGAAGGTTCACTGCATACAAGCACTCCTGATCACCTCAGAATCATAGTCTGGGGCTCGAGTTAATGCATGGGCGATTGAAATAAACAGCATCAACTCAGGTTGGCTGAAGTGGGTGTGGTTATACGAGTGGGTGTGGCCAGCACAGTGGGTGTGGTTATAAGAGTGGGTGTGGTCAGCACAGTGGGTGTGGTTATAAGAGTGGGTGTGGTCAGCACAGTGGGTGTGGTTCTAAGAGTGGGTGTGGTCAGCACAGTGGGGTGGTTATAAGAGTGGGCGTGGTCAGCACACAAGGATACACTTGTGCCAGAGCACCTCCCACTGGCCTACCAGCACCTCTTCCTACTTGGTTTCCCAGGAGGTCTCCCTCCTCTTCTGCTTGGGCTCCTCACCTTTACTGATGGTCTCATCTTCAGACACACTCACACTCTGCTCTGAGTCTTCAGTTTCCTGCAATGAAAAACATCACAGACAGTTTTTTAACATTTTGCAAGCCCTTTGTTGGTATTTGTTTTGTACATTATTTTAATACATATTTTAATTACGTGCTGCTTAGTTGAATAATGCAGCTGCGACCTGTCAGTCATAGAGGCTGTCCAATCAAGCTGCAGTGTTTCCTGGTTTTTGGTGTGTTTAGAAAGTGCCTAATTTAAGTCAATGATTGCTTGGAAAGATCACAATCCTTGTTTGCAAGGCCTACACAAAGCCCTTTTTTAATTTGGCCCTCCAGGACTGGAGTTAAACAACTGGACATTGTGGCCTGCAGAACTGGAGTTTGACTGAGAGTTTTGTCAAATCTCACCTCCTCCTCCTCGTGTGCAGTGTCCTTACTCAAGGTCCCATCCATGTTATCAGTATCTGCTGAACATCTCTTAGCTGGGTCAGCAGCGGAGGGTTGGGACTGGGCCAGGCATGAGGATGTGTTCTCTGGTGCTGCTTCTGTGCCCAGACTGGATCGGTTGTCTGTGGTCTCCTCCCGATTCTCAGAATCTGCACCTGAGATGCTCAAAGACAGACCACAGTCACACGCCCTGGCATATAAGGTCCAAGGAAGGGTCCCAAACCCTTAACATCCACCCCAAGTAAAATGTGTCATTTTAAAAAACTGTTTCTTTAAAGCAGGGCGGCATGGATGGTGCAGTGGGTAGCACTGCCACCTCACAGCAAGGAGGTCCTGTGTTCGTAATCCAGTCGACCGGGGCCTCTCTTTCTGGAGTTTGCACGTTCTCCCCGTGTTCGTGTGGGTTTCCTCCCACAGTCCAAAGACATGCAGGTCAGGCTGATTGGAGAGTCTAAATTGCCCGTGGGTTTGAGTGTGTGAGTGAATGGTGTGTGTGCCCTGCGATGGACTGGCGATCTGTCCAGGGTGTATTCCTGCCTTTCGCCCAATGTATGCTGGGATAGGCTCCAGCCCCCCTGCGACCCTGTTTAGGATAAGCGAGTTAAGATAATAGATGGATTTTTTTTTCAACTAAAGAACTTCTGCGGTCTCGCTATTGGGTTTGTTGTTCTGAAGCCTGACAGGCACAGGGCATCACACTTTCGTTTGTTGCAGTTGCACACAGAGGACCAGTCCTGCCAGATCTGAGTATGGCATAATTGAGCCGCTGCTCCAAAGGAGGGACTTGGTGGGGAGGTTCACTGCATACAAGCACTCCTGATCACCTCAGAATCATAGTCTGGGGCTCGAGTTAATGCATGGGCGATTGAAATAAACAGCATCAACTCAGGTTGGCTGAAGTGGGTGTGGTTATACGAGTGGGTGTGGTCAGCACAGTGGGTGTGGTTATCAGAGTGGGTGTGGTCAGCACAGTGGGTCTGGTTATCAGAATGGGTGTCTTAATCAGTGTACTAGGATACACATGTGTCAGAGCACCTCCCACTGGCCTACCAGCACCTCTTCCTACTTGGTTTCCCAGGAGGTCTCCCTCCTCTTCTGCTTGGGGTCCTCACCTTTACTGATGGTCTCATCTTCAGACACACTCACACTCTGCTCTGAGTCTTCAGTTTCCTGCAATGAAAAACATCACAGACAGTTTTTTAACATTTTGCAAGCCCTTTGTTGGTATTTGTTTTGTACATTATTTTAATACATATTTTAATTACGTGCTGCTTAGTTGAATAATGCAGCTGCGACCTGTCAGTCATAGAGGCTGTCCAATCAAGCTGCAGTGTTTCCTGGTTTTTGGTGTGTTTAGAAAGTGCCTAATTTAAGTCAATGATTGCTTGGAAAGATCACAATCCTTGTTTGCAAGGCCTACACAAAGCCCTTTTTTAATTTGGCCCTCCAGGACTGGAGTTAAACAACTGGACATTGTGGCCTGCAGAACTGGAGTTTGACTGAGAGTTTTGTCAAATCTCACCTCCTCCTCCTCGTGTGCAGTGTCCTTACTCAAGGTCCCATCCATGTTATCAGTATCAGCTGAACATCTCTTAGCTGGGTCAGCAGCGGAGGGTTGGGACTGGGCCAGGCATGAGGATGTGTTCCCTGGTGCTGGTTCTGTGCCCAGACTGGATCGGTTGTCTGTGGTCTCCTCCCTATTATCAGAATCTGCACCTGAGATGCTCAAAGACAGACCACAGTCACACGCCCTGGCATATAAGGTCCAAGGAAGGGTCCCAAACCCTTAACATCCACCCCAAGTAAAATGTGTCATTTTAAAAAACTGTTTCTTTAAAGCAGGACAGCATGGATGGTGCAGTGGGTGGCACTGCCACCTCACAGCAAGGAGGTCCTGTGTTCGTAATCCAGTCGACCGGGGCCTCTCTTTCTGGAGTTTGCATGTTCTCCCCGTGTTCGTGTGGGTTTCCTCCCACAGTCCAAAGACATGCAGGTCAGGCTGATTGGAGAGTCTAAATTGCCTGTGGGTTTGAGTGTGTGAGTGAATGGTGTGTGTGCCCTGCGATGGACTGGCGATCTGTCCAGGGTGTATTCCTGCCTTTCGGCCAATGTATGCTGGGATAGGCTCCAGCCCCCCTACGACCCTGTTTAGGATAAGCGGGTTAAGATAGTAGATGGATTTTTTTTTCAACTAAAGAACTTCTGTGGTCTCGCTATTGGGTTTGTTGTTCTGAAGCCTGACAGGCACAGGGCATCACACTGTCGTTTGTTGCAGTTGCACACAGAGGACCAGCCCTGCCAGATCTGAGTAGGGCATAATTGAGCCGCTGCTCCGAAGGAGGGACTTGGTGGGGAGGTTCACTGCATACAGGCACTCCTGATCACCTTAGAATCATAGTCTGGGGCTCGAGTTAATGCATGGGCGATTGAAATAAACAGCATCAACTCAGGTTGGCTGAAGTGGGTGTGGTTATACGAGTGGGTGTGGTCAGCACAGTGGGTGTGGTTATAAGAGTGGGTGTGGTCAGCACAGTGGGTGTGGTTATACGAGTGGGTGTGGTCAGCACAGTGGGTGTGGTTATAAGAGTGGGTGTGGTCAGCACAGTGGGTGTGGTTTTGAGAGTGGGTGTGGTCAGCACACTAGGATACACATCTGTCAGAGCACCTCCCACTGGCCTACCAGCACCTCTTCCTACTTGGTTTCCCAGGAGGTCTCCCTCCTCTTCTGCTTGGGGTCCTCACCTTTACTGATGATCTCATCTTCAGACACACTCACACTCTGCTCTGAGTCTTCAGTTTCCTGCAATGAAAAACATCACAGACAGTTTTTTTACATTTTGCAAGCCCTTTGTTGGTATTTGTTTCATACAATATTTTAATACATATTTTAATTACATGCTGCTTAGTTGAATAATGCAGCTGCGACCTGTCAGTCATAGAGGCTGTCCAATCAAGCTGCAGTGTTTCCTGGTTTTTGGTGTGTTTAGAAAGTGCGTAATTTAAGTCAATGATTGCTTGGAAAGATCACAATCCTTGTTTGCAAGGCCTACACAAAGCCCTTTTTTAATTTGGCCCTCCAGGACTGGAGTTAAACAACTGGACATTGTGGCCTGCAGAACTGGAGTTTGACTGAGAGGTTTGTCAAATCTCACCTCCTCCTCCTCGTGTGCAGTGTCCTTACTCAAGGTCCCATCCATGCTATCAGGATCTGCTGAACATCTCTTAGCTGGGTCAGCAGCGGAGGGTTGGGACTGGGCCAGGCATGAGGATGTGTTCTCTGGTGCTGCTTCTGTGCCCAGACTGGATCGGTTGTCTGTGGTCTCCTCCCGATTCTCAGAATCTGCACCTGAGATGCTCAAAGACAGACCACAGTCACACGCCCTGGCATATAAGGTCCAAGTAAGGGTTCCAAACCCTTAACATCCAACCCAAGTAAAATGTGTCTTTTTAAAAAACTGTTTCTTTAAAGCACGGCGGCATGGATGGTGCAGTGGGTAGCACTGCCACCTCACAGCAAGGAGGTCCTGTGTTCGTAATCCAGTCGACCGGGGCCTCACTTTCTGGAGTTTGCATGTTCTCCCCATGTTCGTGTGGGTTTCCTCCCACAGTCCAAAGACATGCAGGTCAGGCTGATTGGAGAGTCTAAATTGCCCGTGGGTTTGAGTGTGTGAGTGAATGGTGTGTGTGCCCTGCGATGGACTGGCGATCTGTCCAGGGTGTATTCCTGCCTTTCGCCCAATGTATGCTGGGATAGGCTCCAGCCCCCCTGCGACCCTGTTTAGGATAAGCGGGTTAAGATAATAGATGGATTTTTTTTTCAACTAAAGATCTTCTGTGGTCTCGCTATTGGGTTTGTTGTTCTGAAGCCTGACAGGCACAGGGCATCACACTGTCGTTTGTTGCAGTTGCACACAGAGGACCAGTCCTGCCAGATCTGAGTATGGCATAATTGAGCCGCTGCTCCAAAGGAGGGACTTGGTGGGGAGGTTCACTGCATACAGGCACTCCTGATCACCTTAGAATCATAGTCTGGGGCTCGAGTTAATGCATGGGCGATTGAAATAAACAGCATCAACTCAGGTTGGCTGAAGTGGGTGTGGTTATACGAGTGGGTGTGGTCAGCACAGTGGGTGTGGTTATAAGAGTGGGTGTGGTCAGCACAGTGGGTGTGGCTATAAGAGTGGGTGTGGCCAGCACAGTGGGTGTGGTTATACGAGTGGGTGTGGTCAGCACAGTGGGTGTGGTTATAAGAGTGGGTGTGGCCAGCACAGTGGGTGTGGTTATAAGAGTGGGTGTGGTCAGCACACTAGGACACACATGTGTCAGAGCACCTCCCACTGGCCTACCAGCACCTCTTTCTACTTGGTTTCCCAGGAGGTCTCCCTCCTCCTCTGCTCTGGGTCCTCACCTTTACTGATGGTCTCATCTTCAGACACACTCACACTCTGCTCTGAGTCTTCAGTTTCCTGCAATGAAAAACATCACAGACAGTTTTTTAACATTTTGCAAGCCTTTTGTTGGTATTTGTTTAATACAATATTTTAATACATATTTTAATTACGTGCTGCTTAGTTGAATAATGCAGCTGCGACCTGTCAGTCATAGAGGCTGTCCAATCAAGCTGCAGTGTTTCCTGGTTTTTGGTGTTTTTAGAAAGTGCCTAATTTAAGTCAATGATTGCTTGGAAAGATCACAATCCTTGTTTGCAAGGCCTACACAAAGCCCTTTTTTAATTTGGCCCTCCAGGACTGGAGTTAAACAACTGGACATTGTGGCCTGCAGAACTGGAGTTTGACTGAGAGTTTTGTCAAATCTCACCTCCTCCTCCTCGTGTGCAGTGTCCTTACTCAAGGTCCCATCCATGTTATCAGTATCTGCTGAACATCTCTTAGCTGGGTCAGCAGCGGAGGGTTGGGACTGGGCCAGGCATGAGGATGTGTTCTCTGGTGCTGCTTCTGTGCCCAGACAGGATCGGTTGTCTGTGGTCTCCTCCCGATTCTCAGAATCTGCACCTGAGATGCTCAAAGACAGACCACAGTCACACGCCCTGGCATATAAGGTCCAAGGAAGGGTCCCAAACCCTTAACATCCACCCCAAGTAAAATGTGTCATTTTAAAAAACTGTTTCTTTAAAGCACGGCGGCATGGATGGTGCAGTGGGTAGCACTGCCACCTCACAGCAAGGAGGTCCTGTGTTCGTAATCCAGTCGACCGGGGCCTCTCTTTCTGGAGTTTGCATGTTCTCCCCGTGTTCGTGTGGGTTTCCTCTCACAGTCCAAAGACATGCAGGTCAGGCTGATTGGAGAGTCTAAATTGCCCGTGGGTTTGAGTGTGTGAGCGAATGGTGTGTGTGCCCTGCGATGGACTGGCGATCTGTCCAGGGTGTATTCCTGCCTTTCGCCCAATGTATGCTGGCATAGGCTCCAGCCCCCCTGCGACCCTGTTTAGGATAAGTGGGTTAAGATAATAGATGGATTTTTTTTTCAACTAAAGAACTTCTGTGGCCTCGCTATTGGGTTTGCTGTTCTGAAGCCTGACAGGCACAGGGCATCACACTTTCTTTTGTTGCAGTTGCACACAGAGGACCAGTCCTGCCAGATCTGAGTATGGCATAATTGAGCCGCTGCTCCGAAGGAGGGACTTGGTGGGGAGGTTCACTGCATACAAGCACTCCTGATCACCTCAGAATCATAGTCTGGGCCTCGAGTTAATGCATGGGCGATTTAAATAAACAGCATCAACTCAGGTTGGCTGAAGTGGGTGTGGTTATACGAGTGGGTGTGGTCAGCACAGTGGGTGTGGTTATAAGAGTGGGTGTGGTCAGCACAGTGGGTGTGGTTATACGAGTGGGTGTGACCAGCACAGTGGGTGTGGTTATAAGAGTGGGTGTGGTCAGCACAGTGGGTGTGGTTATTAGAGTGGGTGTGGTCAGCACACTAGGATACACATGTGTCAGAGCACCTCCCACTGGCCTACCAGCACCTCTTCCTACTTGATTTCCCAGGAGGTCTCCCTCCTCTTCTGCTTGGGGTCCTCACCTTTACTGATGGTCTCATCTTCAGATACACTCACACTCTGCTCTGAGTCTTCAGTTTCCTGCAATGAAAAACATCACAGACAGTTTTTTAACATTTTGCAAGCCCTTTGTTGGTATTTGTTTTATACAATATTTTAATACATATTTTAATTACGTGCTGCTTAGTTGAATAATGCAGCTGCGACCTGTCAGTCATAGAGGCTGTCCAATCAAGCTGCAGTGTTTCCTGGTTTTTGATGTGTTTAGATAGTGCCTAATTTAAGTCAATGATTGCTTGGAAAGATCACAATCCTTGTTTGCAAGGCCTACACAAAGCCCTTTTTTAATTTGGCCCTCCAGGACTGGAGTTAAACAACTGGACATTGTGGCCTGCAGAACTGGAGTTTGACTGAGAGTTTTGTCAAATCTCACCTCCTCCTCCTCGTGTGCAGTGTCCTTACTCAAGGTCCCATCCATGTTATCAGTATCTGCTGAACATCTCTTAGCTGGGTCAGCAGCGGAGGGTTGGGACTGGGCCAGGCATGAGGATGTGTTCTCTGGTGCTGCTTCTGTGCCCAGACAGGATCGGTTGTCTGTGGTCTCCTCCCGATTCTCAGAATCTGCACCTGAGATGCTCAAAGACAGACCACAGTCACACGCCCTGGCATATAAGGTCCAAGGAAGGGTCCCAAACCCTTAACATCCACCCCAAGTAAAATGTGTCATTTTAAAAAACTGTTTCTTTAAAGCACGGCGGCATGGATGGTGCAGTGGGTAGCACTGCCACCTCACAGCAAGGAGGTCCTGTGTTCGTAATCCAGTCGACCGGGGCCTCTCTTTCTGGAGTTTGCATGTTCTCCCCGTGTTCGTGTGGGTTTCCTCTCACAGTCCAAAGACATGCAGGTCAGGCTGATTGGAGAGTCTAAATTGCCCGTGGGTTTGAGTGTGTGAGCGAATGGTGTGTGTGCCCTGCGATGGACTGGCGATCTGTCCAGGGTGTATTCCTGCCTTTCGCCCAATGTATGCTGGCATAGGCTCCAGCCCCCCTGCGACCCTGTTTAGGATAAGTGGGTTAAGATAATAGATGGATTTTTTTTTCAACTAAAGAACTTCTCTGGCCTCGCTATTGGGTTTGCTGTTCTGAAGCCTGACAGGCACAGGGCATCACACTTTCTTTTGTTGCAGTTGCACACAGAGGACCAGTCCTGCCAGATCTGAGTATGGCATAATTGAGCCGCTGCTCCGAAGGAGGGACTTGGTGGGGAGGTTCACTGCATACAAGCACTCCTGATCACCTCAGAATCATAGTCTGGGCCTCGAGTTAATGCATGGGCGATTTAAATAAACAGCATCAACTCAGGTTGGCTGAAGTGGGTGTGGTTATACGAGTGGGTGTGGTCAGCACAGTGGGTGTGGTTATAAGAGTGGGTGTGGTCAGCACAGTGGGTGTGGTTATACGAGTGGGTGTGACCAGCACAGTGGGTGTGGTTATAAGAGTGGGTGTGGTCAGCACAGTGGGTGTGGTTATTAGAGTGGGTGTGGTCAGCACACTAGGATACACATGTGTCAGAGCACCTCCCACTGGCCTACCAGCACCTCTTCCTACTTGATTTCCCAGGAGGTCTCCCTCCTCTTCTGCTTGGGGTCCTCACCTTTACTGATGGTCTCATCTTCAGATACACTCACACTCTGCTCTGAGTCTTCAGTTTCCTGCAATGAAAAACATCACAGACAGTTTTTTTAACATTTTGCAAGCCCTTTGTTGGTATTTGTTTTATACAATATTTTAATACATATTTTAATTACGTGCTGCTTAGTTGAATAATGCAGCTGCGACCTGTCAGTCATAGAGGCTGTCCAATCAAGCTGCAGTGTTTCCTGGTTTTTGATGTGTTTAGATAGTGCCTAATTTAAGTCAATGATTGCTTGGAAAGATCACAATCCTTGTTTGCAAGGCCTACACAAAGCCCTTTTTTAATTTGGCCCTCCAGGACTGGAGTTAAACAACTGGACATTGTGGCCTGCAGAACTGGAGTTTGACTGAGAGTTTTGTCAAATCTCACCTCCTCCTCCTCGTGTGCAGTGTCCTTACTCAAGGTCCCATCCATGTTATCAGTATCTGCTGAACATCTCTTAGCTGGGTCAGCAGCGGAGGGTTGGGACTGGGCCAGGCATGAGGATGTGTTCTCTGGTGCTGCTTCTGTGCCCAGACTGGATCGGTTGTCTGTGGTCTCCTCCCGATTCTCAGAATCTGCACCTGAGATGCTCAAAGACAGACCACAGTCACACACCCTGGCATATAAGGTCCAAGGAAGGGTTCCAAACCCTTAACATCCAACCCAAGTAAAATGTGTCATTTTAAAAAACTGTTTCTTTAAAGCAGGGCGGCATGGATGGTGCAGTGGGTAGCACTGCCACCTCACAGCAAGGAGGTCCTGTGTTCGTAATCCAGTCGACCGGGGCCTCTCTTTCTGGAGTTTGCATGTTCTCCCCGTGTTCGTGTGGGTTTCCTCCCACAGTCCAAAGACATGCAGGTCAGGCTGATTGGAGAGTCTAAATTGCCTTTGGGTTTGAGTGTGTGAGTGAATGGTGTGTGTGCCCTGCAATGGACTGGCGATCTGTGCAGGGTGTATTCCTGCCTTTCGCCCAATGTATGCTGGGATAGGCTCCAGCCCCCCTGCGACCCTGTTTAGGATAAGCGGGTTAAGATAATAGATGGATTTTTTTTTCAACTAAAGAACTTCTGTGGTCTCGCTATTGGGTTTGCTGTTCTGAAGCCTGACAGGCACAGGGCATCACACTTTCGTTTGTTGCAGTTGCACACAGAGGACCAGTCCTGCCAGATCTGAGTATGGCATTATTGAGCCGCTGCTCAGAGGGAGGGACTTGGTGGGGAGGTTCACTGCATACAGGCACTCCTGATCACCTCAGGATCATAGTCTGGGGCTCGAGTTAATGCATGGGCGATTGAAATAAACAGCATCAACTCAGGTTGGCTGAAGTGGGTGTGGTTATACGAGTGGGTGTGGTCAGCACAGTGGGTGTGGTTATAAGAGTGGGTGTGGTCAGCACAGTGGGTGTGGTTATACGAGTGGGTGTGGTCAGCACAGTGGGTGTGGTTATAAGAGTGGGTGTGGTCAGCACAGTGGGTGTGGTTATAAGAGTGGGTGTGGCCAGCACACTAGGATACACATGTGTCAGAGCACCTCCCACTGGCCTACCAGCACCTCTTCCCACTTGGTTTCCCAGGAGGTCTCCCTCCTCTTCTGCTTGGGGTCCTCACCTTTACTGATGGTCTCATCTTCAGACACACTCACACTCTGCTCTGAGTCTTCAGTTTCCTGCAATGAAAAACACCACAGACAGTTTTTTTACATTTTGCAAGCCCTTTGTTGGCATTTGTTTCATACAATATTTTAATACATATTTTAATTATATGCTGCTTAGTTGAATAATGCATCTGCGACCTGTCAGTCACCGAGGCTGTCCAATCAAGCTGCAGTGTTTCCTGGTTTTTGGTGTGTTTAGAATGTGCCTCATTTAAGTCAATGATTGCTTGGAAAGATCACAATCCTTGTTTGCAATGCCTACACAAAGCCATTTTTTAATTTGGCCCTCCAGGACTGGAGTTAAACAAATGGACATTGTGGCCTGCAGAACTGGAGTTTGACTGAGAGTTTTGTCAAATCTCACCTCCTCCTCCTCGTGTGCAGTGTCCTTACTCAAGGTCCCATCCATGTTATCAGTATCAGCTGAACATCTCTTAGCTGGGTCAGCAGCGGAGGGTTGGGACTGGGCCAGGCATGAGGATGTGTTCTCTGGTGCTGGTTCTGTGCCCAGACTGGATCGGTTGTCTGTGGTCTCCTCCCGATTCTCAGAATCTGCACCTGAGATGCTCAAAGACAGACCACAGTCACACGCCCTGGCATATAAGGTCCAAGGAAGGGTCCCAAACCCTTAACATCCACCCCAAGTAAAATGTGTCATTTAAAAAAACTGTTTCTTTAAAGCAGGGCGGCATGGATGGTGCAGTGGGTAGCACTGCCACCTCACAGCAAGGAGGTCCTGTGTTCGTAATCCAGTCGACCGGGGCCTCTCTTTGTGGAGTTTGCATGTTCTCCCCGTGTTCGTGTGGGTTTCCTCCCACAGTCAAAAGACATGCAGGTCAGGCTGATTGGAGAGTCTAAATTGCCCGTGGGTTTGAGTGTGTGAGTGAATGGTATGTGTGCCCTGCGATGGACTGGCGATCTGTCCAGGGTGTATTCCTGGCTTTCGCCCAATGTATGCTGGGATAGGCTCCAGCCCCCCTGCGACCCTGTTTAGGATAAGTGGGTTAAGATAATAGATGGATTTTTTTTTCAACTAAAGAACTTCTGTGGCCTCGCTATTGGGTTTGCTGTTCTGAAGCCTGACAGGCACAGGGCATCACACTTTCTTTTGTTGCAGTTGCACACAGAGGACCAGTCCTGCCAGATCTGAGTATGGCATAATTGAGCCGCTGCTCCGAAGGAGGGACTTGGTGGGGAGGTTCACTGCATACAAGCACTCCTGATCACCTCAGAATCATAGTCTGGGCCTCGAGTTAATGCATGGGCGATTTAAATAAACAGCATCAACTCAGGTTGGCTGAAGTGGGTGTGGTTATACGAGTGGGTGTGGTCAGCACAGTGGGTGTGGTTATAAGAGTGGGTGTGGTCAGCACAGTGGGTGTGGTTATACGAGTGGGTGTGGTCAGCACAGTGGGTGTGGTTATAAGAGTGGGTGTGGTCAGCACAGTGGGTGTGGTTATAAGAGTGGGTGTGGTCAGCACAGTGGGTGTGGTTCTAAGAGTGGGTGTCGTCAGCACAGTGGGGTGGTTATAAGAGTGGGCGTGGTCAGCACACTAGGACACACATGTGTCAGAGCACCTCCCACTGGCCTACCAGCACCTCTTTCTACTTGGTTTCCCAGGAGGTCTCCCTCCTCCTCTGCTCTGGGTCCTCACCTTTACTGATGGTCTCATCTTCAGACACACTCACACTCTGCTCTGAGTCTTCAGTTTCCTGCAATGAAAAACATCACAGACAGTTTTTTAACATTTTGCAAGCCTTTTGTTGGTATTTGTTTAATACAATATTTTAATACATATTTTAATTACGTGCTGCTTAGTTGAATAATGCAGCTGCGACCTGTCAGTCATAGAGGCTGTCCAATCAAGCTGCAGTGTTTCCTGGTTTTTGGTGTGTTTAGAAAGTGCGTAATTTAAGTCAATGATTGCTTGGAAAGATCACAATCCTTGTTTGCAAGGCCTACACAAAGCCCTTTTTTAATTTGGCCCTCCAGGACTGGAGTTTGACTGAGAGTTTTGTCAAATCTCACCTCCTCCTCCTCGTGTGCAGTGTCCTTACTCAAGGTCCCATCCATGTTATCAGTATCTGCTGAACATCTCTTAGCTGGGTCAGCAGCGGAGGGTTGGGACTGGGCCAGGCATGAGGATGTGTTCTCTGGTGCTGCTTCTGTGCCCAGACTGGATCGGTTGTCTGTGGTCTCCTCCCGATTCTCAGAATCTTTACCTGAGATGCTCAAAGCCAGACCACAGTCACACGCCCTGGCATATAAGGTCCAAGGAAGGGTTCCAAACCCTTAACATCCAACCCTAGTAAAATGTGTCTTTTTAAAAAACTGTTTCTTTAAAGCAGGGCGGCATGGATGGTGCAGTGGGTAGCACTGCCACCTCACAGCAAGGAGGTCCTGTGTTCGTAATCCAGTCGACTGGGGCCTCTCTTTCTGGAGTTTGTATGTTCTCCCCGTGTTCGTGTGGGTTTCCTCCCACAGTCCAAAGACATGCAGGTCAGGCTGATTGGAGAGTCTAAATTGCCTGTGGGTTTGAGTGTGTGAGTGAATGGTGTGTGTGCCCTGCGATGGACTGGCGATCTGTCCAGGGTGTATTCCTGCCTTTCGCCCAATGTATGCTGGCATAGGCTCCAGCCCCCCTGCGACCCTGTTTAGGATAAGTGGGTTAAGATAATAGATGGATTTTTTTTTCAACTAAAGAACTTCTGTGGTCTCGCTATTGGGTTTGTTGTTCTGAAGCCTGACAGGCACAGGGCATCACACTTTCTTTTGTTGCAGTTGCACACAGAGGACCAGTCCTGCCAGATCTGAGTATGGCATAATTGAGCCGCTGCTCCGAAGGAGGGACTTGGTGGGGAGGTTCACTGCATACAAGCACTCCTGATCACCTCAGAATCATAGTCTGGGGCTCGAGTTAATGCATGGGCGATTTAAATAAACAGCATCAACTCAGGTTGGCTGAAGTGGGTGTGGTTATACGAGTGGGTGTGGTCAGCACAGTGGGTGTGGTTATAAGAGTGGGTGTGGTCAGCACAGTGGGTGTGGTTATACGAGTGGGTGTGACCAGCACAGTGGGTGTGGTTATAAGAGTGGGTGTGGTCAGCACAGTGGGTGTGGTTATTAGAGTGGGTGTGGTCAGCACACTAGGATACACATGTGTCAGAGCACCTCCCACTGGCCTACCAGCACCTCTTCCTACTTGATTTCCCAGGAGGTCTCCCTCCTCTTCTGCTTGGGGTCCTCACCTTTACTGATGGTCTCATCTTCAGATACACTCACACTCTGCTCTGATTCTTCAGTTTCCTGCAATGAAAAACATCACAGACAGTTTTTGAACATTTTGCAAGCCCTTTGTTGGTATTTGTTTTATACAATATTTTAATACATATTTTAATTACGTGCTGCTTAGTTGAATAATGCAGCTGCGACCTGTCAGTCATAGAGGCTGTTCAATCAAGCTGCAATGTTTCCTGGTTTTTGGTGTGTTTAGAAAGTGCCTCATTTAAGTCAATGATTGCTTGGAAAGATCACAATCCTTGTTTGCAAGGCCTACACAAAGCCCTTTTTTAATTTGGCCCTCCAGGACTGGAGTTAAACAACTGGACATTGTGGCCTGCAGAACTGGAGTTTGACTGAGAGTTTTGTCAAATCTCACCTCCTCCTCCTCGTGTGCAGTGTCCTTACTCAAGGTCCCATCCATGTTATCAGTATCTGCTGAACATCTCTTAGCTGGGTCAGCAGCGGAGGGTTGGGACTGGGCCAGGCATGAGGATGTGTTCTCTGGTGCTGCTTCTGTGCCCAGACTGGATCGGTTGTCTGTGGTCTCCTCCCGATTCTCAGAATCTGCACCTGAGATGCTCAAAGACAGACCACAGTCACACACCCTGGCATATAAGGTCCAAGGAAGGGTTCCAAACCCTTAACATCCAACCCAAGTAAAATGTGTCATTTTAAAAAACTGTTTCTTTAAAGCAGGGCGGCATGGATGGTGCAGTGGGTAGCACTGCCACCTCACAGCAAGGAGGTCCTGTGTTCGTAATCCAGTCGACCGGGGCCTCTCTTTCTGGAGTTTGCATGTTCTCCCCGTGTTCATGTGGGTTTCCTCCCACAGTCCAAAGACATGCAGGTCAGGCTGATTGGAGAGTCTAAATTGCCTGTGGGTTTGAGTGTGTGAGTGAATGGTGTGTGTGCCCTGCGATGGACTGGCGATCTGTCCAGGGTGTATTCCTGCCTTTCGCTCAATGTATGCTGGGATAGGCTCCAGCCCCCCTGCGACCCTGTTTAGGATAAGCGGGTTAAGATAATAGATGGATTTTTTTTTCAACTAAAGAACTTCTGTGGTCTCACTATTGGGTTTGCTGTTCTGAAGCCTGACAGGCACAGGGCATCACACTTTCGTTTCTTGCAGTTGCACACAGAGGACCAGTCCTGCCAGATCTGAGTATGGCATAATTGAGCCGCTGCTCCGAAGGAGGGACTTGGTGGGGAGGTTCGCTGCAAACAAGCACTCCTGATCACCTCAGAATCATAGTCTGGGGCTCGAGTTAATGCATGGGCGATTGAAATAAACAGCATCAACTCAGGTTGGCTGAAGTGGGTGTGGTTATACGAGTGGGTGTGGCCAGCACAGTGGGTGTGGTTATACGAGTGGGTGTGGTCAGCACAGTGGGTGTGGTTATAAGAGTGGGTGTGGCCAGCACAGTGGGTGTGGTTATAAGAGTGGGTGTGTTCAGCACACTAGGATACACATGTGTCAGAGCACCTCCCACTGGCCTACCAGCACCTCTTCCTACTTGGTTTCCCAGGAGGTCTCCCTCCTCTTCTGCTTGGGGTCCTCACCTTTACTGATGGTCTCATCTTCAGACACACTCACACTCTGCTCTGAGTCTTCAGTTTCCTGCAATGAAAAACATCACGGACAGTTTTTTAACATTTTGCAAGCCCTTTGTTGGTATTTGTTTTATACAATATTTTAATACATATTTTAATTACGTGCTGCTTAGTTGAATAATGCAGCTGCGACCTGTCAGTCATAGAGGCTGTCCAATCAAGCTGCAGTGTTTCCTGGTTTTTGGTGTGTTTAGAAAGTGCCTAATTTAAGTCAATGATTGCTTGGAAAGATCACAATCCTTGTTTGCAAGGCCTACACAAAGCCCTTTTTTAATTTGGCCCTCCAGGACTGGAGTTAAACAACTGGACATTGTGGCCTGCAGAACTGGAGTTTGACTGAGAGTTTTGTCAAATCTCACCTCCTCCTCCTCGTGTGCAGTGTCCTTACTCAAGGTCCCATCCATGTCATCAGTATCTGCTGAACATCTCTTAGCTGGGTCAGCAGCGGAGGGTTGGGACTGGGCCAGGCATGAGGATGTGTTCTCTGGTGCTGCTTCTGTGCCCAGACTGGATCGGTTGTCTGTAGTCTCCTCCCGATTCTCAGAATCTGCACCTGAGATGCTCAAAGACAGACCACAGTCACACGCCCTGGCATATAAGGTCCAAGGAAGGGTCCCAAACCCTTAACATCCACCCCAAGTAAAATGTGTCATTTTATTAAACTGTTTCTTTAAAGCACGGCGGCATGGATGGTGCAGTGGGTAGCACTGCCACCTCACAGCAAGGAGGTCCTGTGTTCGTAATCCAGTCGACCGGGGACTCTCTTTCTGGAGTTTGCATGTTCTCCCCGTGTTCGTGTGGGTTTCCTCCCACAGTCCAAAGACATGCAGGTCAGGCTGATTGGAGAGTCTAAATTGCCCGTAGGTATGAATGCGTGAGTGAATGGTGTGAGTGAATGGTGTGTGTGCCCTGTGATGGACTGGCGACCTGTCCAGGGTGAATTCCTGCCTTTCGCCCAATGTATGCTAGCATAGGCTCCAGCCCCCCAGCGACCCTGTTCAGGATAAGCGGGTTAGGATAATGAATAATTTAATTAATTAATGAACTTCACTTCCAGTGCCAGGCTCGCTAGAGTGGGCGTGGTCAGCACAGTCGGTATGAATATCAGAGTGGGTGTGGTCATCAGTGTGGGTGTGGTTATCAGAGTGGGTGTGGCCAGTATAGTGGCTGTGGTCATCAGTGTGGGTGTGGTTATCTGAGTGGGTGTGCCTATTATAGTGGGTGTGGCTCTCACTGACTGGGTGCTCAGGTGTTTCTTGTTGGTCAGAGTCCAACAGTGGGACAAAAAGCAAACAGAACAGCAGTCATAATGTAGACATTGCTACAGCCATATACTGTATAGTCACAGCAGCCAGCTTCAGGGAAACACAGCCCGTTCTGTAGCAGTCAGCTGAAGATGTTATGGGCATCCTATAAATGTTCAGTCATGATAACCTTGTCTTCATTTGAAGCATAAAACATTAGCACAACAAATATTTTTCCAAAAACAGCATAGTTGACAAAGAAGACATTTTGCATATTGTCAGCACAATTGAGCACTCCTGCAAAATAAACCTAAATTAGAAGGGAACTGTCATTGTCTTTTATCTTTGTGAGTACATTACCTAATTTACCCACTCACGAAACTATCTAAACTGTTAAGTTGAAATTGCTCCTACATTGACTAGTTTAGGAAGCTGCATGAATGATAGCTAGCTAAGTCATGACATGAAAATTAAGCTTGGGGCCCTGGTTGCTAACTAGCATGCTTGGCTTACCTGGGACACGTTCACTGCAGACCTTGTCGTTCTGCCCACATTCACTGCTGCAACTGGGGAATTCCATCTGCCTCCCTCTGGGCAAACACAACACAACACCACACCACACCACACCACACCACAACACACCACAACACAACACAATGATGAGAACAGGCCATTCAGCCAGCAATGCTCACCTTTACCAAACACTAAAGTGTAACTACTGCTTAGTTTGCTTAAAAGCTAGATAGTCTCTAATACTATCAAGCCTGGTTTTTAAAACCCCCCCAGTGTTTCTGCCTCCACTACATGTCCTGGCATGCTATTCGACACGGTGACCACTCTCTGTGTGAAAAAAAACTTTGTAATATCTGTGAAGAATTTATCCTTTGCCAATTTCCATTCATGCTCTCTCGTTGTGCTAACTGAACTCACCCTGAAGAATCGCCTGTAGTTCACTTTCTTAATTGCTCGAATGAATTTAAAAGCCTCAATCAAATCACCCCGAAGTCTCCCTTTACTAAGCTTAGAGAGACTAAGCATCTTAAGTCCTCATTCCTTTTATCATTTATACATGGAATGAATCAGTTTTGCCATCTTTGAACCTTTGTCACATCACACAGTTACAGCAAGAAGAGTCAAAGCACCTTGTAGAAATGTGAGGTTCGAATGGAAAGGAAACCAGATAAACCAGGTAATTCCCTTCCAAGAAAAGTCAACCGAAAGTAATTCTTCTCATGTCTGAAAGCATTGAGACTACATTCATTTAGCAGATGCTATGACCCAGAGCAACTCACCTGGTTTTTGAGCAATGGTGCCAAACCAGACTAATAACAAGATAACAAGTCCTTGCAATGATTATCTCTCAATCATGAGGAGACGAAAGCTTCAGCAAGTGCAAGTAAACGGGTCTATTGAAAAACAAATTGAAAATGTTGCTGTTTTCTCAATGGGCATTTAGAGAAAATACTGTTGCTGGACAGAAAATGCAGTCTGGAGTTCATTGAGATGATAAAAAAATAAAAAAAATAAAAAATAAACAAATGCAGATGTGGTCAATGTAGTTAACACTACACACAAATCTAGGTTGATATATAGAAGTTTATTTGAGACGTCATTAGGGAAATCTCTGATATTAAATTATAGGAAGTGCTTTGTTACAATTATTGCTGCTAAAGGTGGTGAGACCAGTTATTCAATTAAATTGGGCAATTACTTTTTCATTCAACATTTCATTGTTTGAGAACTTTTTTCATTAAATCAATGAAACAATCATTTCAATATTTACTCAGATTACCTTTGTCTAATTTTTTTTGTCTAAAGATCTGAAACCATTCGGTGTGAAAGATATGTAGTAATGGAGGAAATCAGGAAGGGGGAGTTTTTACGGCACTGAATGCACATTCTCAGCTCAGGTATTTTCTATTTAGTGTTGCATTAACACTGGGCATTTTCTGTGCATGTATGATAAGCTGTGAATAACACCAATGGTGCCCTTGTTTCATTTGCCTCCCATGCCCAGCACAAAGTCCTGCACAGTCCTGTGCTTTAGTGCTTGTATGACGCTGTTTATATTAGCCAGTTATTTTCTGATTGACTCCTGTTTTGACCTGTTTTGTTTTAGACCTCCGTCTCTTGATCTACCCTTTTTTCTGATTTTACCTGTTGTATTTGGACTCTGTTTGGCGATTCGGTTTTTGATTTTGGATTCTCCTTTTGTTTGGACTGCCCGTGTGTTATCGACCCTTTGCTTGTGACATTGACCACATACTTTATTATTATAAAGATTATCCCAGCTGAACCCGTTGGCTTGTGTACCAACCCTTTGCCTGGACTCTTGTTTTCAAACTGCCTGATCTCTGTCCCTAATGTTTGCTGGATATTGACCCCTGCCTGTCTGATCAGGTTAGTAAAGACTTTAACTTCTGTGGTCTTCGCTTGGGTCCAGTGTTCTGATACCTGACAAGTCAATGTCACAAGCAAAGGGTCAAAAACACACCGGCAGCCCAAACAGAAACAGAATCTAAAATCTAAATCCAAACAGGGTCCATATACAGAGGGTCAAAACAGAACAGTAATAGAGTAATACAAGAGGCGATGGTGGTCGAAAACAAAACAGGTCGTGAAGGGTATCAAACAGAATATAATGCTTGAAAGTATGGCAAAGGATCATGACAATCTGGTGACGAAAGACAGGAACATAGGGGTTTAAATACACTAAAAAAGCACAAAACAAGAAGTAAAAAAGACTAGACTGCAGATGGCCGCAGCAGTAATCTGTCTCTGTGAGAGGGGGGCGGGCAGGCGGTTAGGGTAGGGTCCTCGCACGGGCTGCCAAATAACGTACTCTCTACGAAACCGGGGCGCCAAATAACGTACTCTCTACGAAACCGGGGCGCCAAATAACGTACTCTCTACGAAACCGGGGCGCCAAATAACGTACTCTCTACGAAACCGGGGCGCCAAATAACGTACTCTCTACGAAACCGGGGCGCCAAATAACGTACTCTCTCTGAAACCGGGCCACCAAATAACGTACTCTCTACGAAACCGGGCCGCCAAATAACGTACTCTACGAAACCGGGCCGTCAAATAACGTACTCTCTATGAAACCGGGGCGCCAAATAACAAACTCTCTACGAAACCGGCCGCCAAATAACGTACTCTCTATGAAACCGGGGCGCCAATTAATGTCGTGTAGCAGTATAACTGCAAAAGGTAATCAGTCTCATAAAAAGTCTCCCTTTACTAAGCTTAAAGAGATGAAGCACCTTAAGTCCTCATAAATTATCTTTTATACATGGAATCAATCAGGTTGAATCTTTGTAACATCACAGTTACAGCAAGAAGAGTCAAAGCACCTTGTACAAAATGTAGAAATGCAAAGTTGTAAATGCAAAGGAAACAAATGATTTTTATTTGTCTGTTTTAGCTTTTTTAAATTTTATTAAATCATTAGTGCACATAATAGCTGTATGTATATTCGCCAATAATATGAATATGTTTAATTTAGCTTACCTATAAAATCTCTGCTGGAATCAGTTCGGCTGCAATGTTTTTTCAACAAAAGAATAAAGCAAAGTGTGAAGATTAGTGGGTTTCACAATGACCCAACTGCTGACTGTCAGGCAACTAAAGACAGAGGTAAAATCGAAAGTATTAGTAGAAGTAGATGATAAGATTTTTATCTGTTGGGGCTTGTTCTGGTTTTGCAGCCTTTCCTCATACACACATACACCAAAACACACACAGACACAAACACACACCCTGCTTCATACACACACAACCTGCCTCATACACACACAGACAACCACACACAACCTGCTTCACACACACATACAGAACCACACACAATCTGCCTCACACACACACATACACACCCACACATGCATTAATGCTTTCCCATTTATATCCAGTTGTAATTGATATTTCCCGCTCAAGACTGCTGTCTGTCCTGGTCCCACAGTGGTGGAATGACTTCCCGGTGGATGTCAGAACGGCAGAGTCTCTGACCTCTTTCAAGCGCAGACTGAAGACTCATCTGTTCAGGCTACACCTTTCCCTCCCTAACTCACCACCATGATTAGCCTTATATATGCCATAGACTGTAATGGCACTTATATAGTTGTGTAGATATTGTTGTTTTTTGTATTAGCTATTGTATTGTTGTACTCTGGGTATTCTAGCTGCCAACTGTGGTATGCTAGTTTGTAAGTTGATGTATTCTTCAATGGTTCCAATTATATCTGAATGGTCACGCTAGGACTCGGAACCATACTGTCCTCTCAGGTCCTCTTCGCACTTGTACTTGTGTTTGATCTGCACTTCGTTGTACATCGCTCTGGATAAGAGCGTCTGCTAAATGCTATGTAATGTAATGTAATATTTTGGTTGGTGCTGATTTGCGTTGTCATTTCCCCTCCTTCTCAGACGTCATGCTGAATCCCTGCCACAGACCCGTGGTGATAAACAGCATTTCTTCAACAAAAGAATAGAAAAAAGTGTGAAGACGAAATGAGACTGATGCTCCAAACTGAGGGCGTTTCACAATGATCCAACTGTTGACTCTCAGGCACCTATATACAGAGGAAAAGTATTACTAGTATGCTAGATGATAAGATTTTTATCTGTTGCGGGTTGTTCTGTTTTTGCAGTCTTTCTGGGAAGAGTGTGTGGCACCTCTTTTGTTTACTTGGATGCCATACGAGTGTGTGTGTGTGTGTGTGTGTGTGTGTGTATGTGTGTGTGTGTGTCTGTGGTTAGTCTGAATGAAGACGTGTTGCAACACTTACATACACACACAGTGACCTCAAATACACATACACACACACATACACATGCACACACATACACACACACACACAAACAAAATACCAGTTCATTCATTATTAGTCATCCCATCATTGATGAGTGACTTATTTATTTCAATTGTATTAAATGTTCGGCCACTTGCGCCGTCTGACATGTCCCCATTAAGATGGTAAAATGTGAAATGTCTAAAACATTACATTTCACCCTGTTTGCTCCCAGAAACGACACAGACGACACAATCTATTTCAATTTGGCTTTGGGTCTGATGTAGATTCTGGATTTCAATCAAAGCAGCGAATCATCTTTGATCTGCGATTTGCATAAATCCTCCCACACACGTCTTAACCATGAGTGTGGCATCATCACATTATTAGTGACAACCAATCAAGGCAGAGCATGTGAAAAAAACCCAAAACAACCTGTTCCTCCCAAAGGGAGAGAGACTTGGATCGGATATGTTAAAAAAAATATTGTGGTCATTTTTTAAATTTGAATAAACTATCAATAATAGAGTCATTGGGGACCCATAAAGCTATATATTGTGTGCAGATACTAATTTATTCATTATATTTACACACACATGCACACACACACCCTCTGAAGCTCTAGGGTTTCAATGTGTGTATTTGTATGTCTACACAGATGCATAACCTGGAATGAAGTTGAGTGTCTATGTATGTTTAAATAAAGATTTTGTCCACACACACAAACACACACACGTAGGCAAACACACAGGGATGAATGTAGAAAACACAGAAGCCTGGTGTAAGAGGTCTGTGTGCGTACATGCGTGTGTGTGAGTGAGTGTGTGTGTGTCTGTGATTGTGCGTGTGTGTGTGTGTGTGTGTGTGTATGAGTGTATGTGTGTGTATGCCTGGTTGTGTGGGAGCTCCAGGGAGCCCCACAGAATGGACCCATTATGTGTAATGAATGGATACAGGGTGGAACAGCTTTAATTGCGTAAAATAAGATCCACCCGCTCACAATATGGCGCGCACGTGTTTACAGCAAACCAAGGAGAGAATACCCCCTGACCAAAACACACACACACACACACACAGACATATACACACACACACACACACACACACAGACATATACACACACACACACACAGACATATACACACACACACACACACACACACACACACACACACACACTCACACACACACTCACGCACACACACACACACACTCACTCACACACACACACACACACACACACTCACTCACACATACACACTCACACACACACACTCACTCACTCACACACACACATTTCACTCACACATACACACACACACTCGCTCACTCACTCACACACACACTCTCACACACACACATACTCACACACTCATACACACACACATACTCACACATACTCACTCGCTCACACACGCACACATTTCACTCACACATACTCACTCACACACACACACACATACACACTCACTCACACATACACACATACTCACTCACTCACACATACACACACACACACACTTGCTCACTCACACATACACGCACACACACACACATTTCACTCACTCACACACACACTCATTTCACTCACACATACTCACTCACACACACACACATACTCACACACTCATACACACACACACACACACACACACACACTCGTATGGCATCCAGAGTGAGGACCGAGCAAACTGACTTGAGAACTGAGGACCCTGGATTCTGTTCTATTTAGAGAGAAACTGACATTGAACTCTGATGCTAGGGTATCCTAGTACCACTGTTGACACTTAAAATTCTATCAAGAAGCAAGAGGGAGGAAAATTTCTTCACCACTAAAGTGAGGTCCTTTTTGTTGCTGGGCAGGAGTCTCGATACAGGGATTTTTTGATTGGAGGGAAAGTTGCTTTGTGAGTGGGGAAGGGAGGGGTATTGTTTAGATGAGTTTGGCCAGCTTTTCAACAGAAATGAGCTGCCTACACATTACATTTAGTTGCTGCCGCATTGTTGGCTGATTAAATATTTGCATTCACAAGCTGGTGCTGGTCTACCTGTTAAAGTGCTCAGTGAGTGTACGTGTTTCGTAAGGGGACATATTGGGGCGGATTTGTGGGTGGAATTTGGGTATAATCCTGAAGTTCACTCAGTTAAAAAAGCATTGCTTCATATGCCCTTGTCACTCCCCTGAACAGATCTCAGAGGGTGGGCTGGGTGTGAGCATCTAGGGGAGACCTGAAGGAGCTCACACATGCATCGGCCTCAGATCTTAATCTGTATTCCCAGACTGAGATTATGGCAGTGAAGGACAGGGACTTTCCGACCCCATTTACCCCGGATTTCTATTCTGGTCAGTTTTTTGCTGAGCTGCTCTTCCAGTGGTGATAGGCTGTCATAGACGTCTTTGTTCATTGACGTTTTGTTCCGGTTTAAGTAGGCGTGTAACAACAACTGGGACGCCTCCCCTTTGCGCTGCCTCTTGAAGATTATGACCTAGGTAATAAAAGCACGAAGGCTTTCCTTCAACTTCTCGTAAGCTGCTGGGCTGGCACTAGCTGCTAGCTTGTTTGCCTCATTGTAAATGTTCTGTTAGGATCATAACATCTTCTGTTTGTTGTAGATGTTCTGTTAGGATCATAACATCTTCTGTTTGTTGTAGATGTTCTGTTAGGATCATAACATCTTCTGTTTGTTGTAGATGTTCTGTTAGGATCATAACATCTTCTGTTTGTTGTAGATGTTCTGTTAGGATCATAACATCTTCTGTTTGTTGTAGATGTTCTGTTAGGATCATAACATCTTCTGTTTGTTGTAGATGTTCTGTTAGGATCATAACATCTTCCGTTTGTTGTAGATGTTCTGTTAGGATCATAATATCTTCAGTAAGAGGAATGGCGTCTTCCTTGTTCCACTTCTGCTGTTCAATTGTTTTATGTGCATTACAAGACACATATGTGCTCCAAGGGGTGTCCGTCAGCAGCAAAAAAACTTTTGCCTCCTTTTCTGTCACTTCATCACCATTCATGAAACTCATTTTGGATAGGGCAGAACCCTGTTGCCGCCTTGGCCCCTTGAACAGCTACTTCAAACTTGCATGGCTTGCATGCATCTTTGAGATGCTGGAACTTTTGATTTCCACCATTAGCCTACCCAGTTCCCTCATTTTTTGAACAATATACCTGTGTTGGGATGCACAGATTTAACCTCATTAAGAGCCTCCTAGATGTTTTCCTCGGTGTATAGCAAGAGATAACATTCGGAGTGATGTTGATGAAAATCTATGGCCAAATGCAGAGGACAGGATGGATGGGCCAGGCCAACAGTAGACTTCTGATGCTGATAGACAGACAATATATGTGCGAATTACTGTATACGAATTACTGAAAATATTGCTTTTTGGTATGTATTTTTTATAGATTGTAATGTATTTTGAGTAATTGATTGTATTGTATTTTTCTTTTCTGAATTACAGTATATTGCACTGTGAGTCAAAATATTGTAAACCCTCTGAAGAATACTGTTGCTTTTGTGATTTGTTTCTTTATCATATATTGTTTTACATTACACAATAAAAATTGTTATTCTGGTTTCCAATATAGAAAAACATTAATTCATTTACAGTTTACTGTAAATTTACCACACTCAGTTATGACATCTATTGTGAGAGGCAAGCCAACAGATCAAAAGTTTCTTTAGCTACTTGGCTTGAAATATTTGTGCAAAAATAGAGGAAAGGGAAACACATAATATATGTATTTAGCAATGCTCCTAGTTATTTGTTTTTTTGTAGTTCATTGAACATTGAGTGACAAAGTAGTCTTGGGAGAAAGCATGTGCTATATTTATGGCAGCATGAGTCACTTTTGGGTGAAATATTAAGTGTTTTGGTGGTTGAAGTGCATTTTGCACAAAAGGTTAACTGATGTGCTCAGGTGTGTGTTTCAAAAGCACGCTGTGTGAACAGTTTTGAAAAAGTGGACATGGTATTGAGACGTATTGAGAAGTGTGAAAACGATTGCGTGTGAGTGTGTGTGTATGTGTGTGAGTGTGTGTATGTGTGTGAGTGTGTGTGTGTGTGAGTGTGTGTGAGTGTGTTTGAGAGTGTGTGAGTGTGTGTGTGTGAGTGTGTGTGAGAGTGTGTGTGTGTGTGTGTGTGTGTGAGTGTGTGTGTGTGTGTATCCCCTGACCCCTAAATGACCTTGTGGAGTTCCCTCCTCTGCTGCAGCAGCAGAACAGCCCCCCACACACACTCCCTAAATCAGAGTGCTGTTGGGCCCGGACTCCCCCTGAGGACTGACGGGTGGCGTTGGGGGTGGGGGGGACAGGGACGATCTACCTACGACCAGGCAACCAGATTTTGGGGGGTAGGAGGGGGTTTCATGGTAGGAGGGGGTTTCTTGAGCAGTTGGGGAAAGCTTAGCCCCCCCCCATACTGTTCAGCGAAGAAGGTACTTTAAAAAAAATGTTATTTAATTTTTTTGAACTTTTCTTCCTTCTTCTCCCAATTTGGTGTTTGGTGCCAATTGTACCCTATCTATTCCACTTACCCATGTAGTCTGGGATACACCGCACACATACGATCACGTCCCCCAGCAGAACGGACGGATCTAACGATCTGGAGAGCAACACACCTTCTTCTCCAGGCCACATCGTCTCCACGTGACTGTGACTACGAGGCGATCGGGGCTGTTGTCGTATGTGGCGAGCCTCCCCTCACTGAGTCCTCCCTCAGAGCGGTTAGCCTCCCCCCGCTGAGTCCTCCCTCAGAGCGGCTAGCCTCCCCCCGCTGAGTCCTCCTTCAGAGCGCCTAGCCTCCCCCCGCTGAGTCCTCCCTCAGAGCGGCTAGCCTCCCCCCGCTGAGTCCTCCCTCAGAGCGGCAAGCCTCCCCTCACTGAGTCCTCCCCCAGAGCGGCTAGCCTCCCCTCGCTGAGTCCTCCCTCAGAGCCCCTAGCCTCCCCTCACTGAGTCCTCCCTCAGAGCCGCTAGTCTCCCCCCGCTGAGTCCTCCCTCAGAGCGGCTAGCCTCCCCCCGCTGAGTCCTCCCCCAGAGCGGCTAGCCTCCCCTCACTGAGTCCTCCCTCAGAGCGGCTAGCCTCCCCCCGCTGAGTCCTCCCTCAGAGCGGCTAGCCTCCCCCCGCTGAGTCCTCCCTCAGAGTGGCTAGCCTCCCCTCACTGAGTCCTCCCTCAGAGCGGCTAGCCTCCCCCCGCTGAGTCCTCCCCCAGAGCGGCTAGCCTCCCCTCACTGAGTCCTCCCTCAGAGCGGCTAGCCTCCCCCCGCTGAGTCCTCCCTCAGAGCGGCTAGCCTCCCCCCGCTGAGTCCTCCCCCAGAGCGGCTAGCCTCCCCTCACTGAGTCCTCCCTCAGAGCGGTTAGCCTCCCCCCGCTGAGTCCTCCCTCAGAGCGGCTAGCCTCCCCCCGCTGAGTCCTCCCCCAGAGCGGCTAGCCTCCCCTCACTGAGTCCTCCCTCAGAGCGGCTAGCCTCCCCTCGCTGAGTCCTCCCTCAGAGCGGCGAGCCTCCCCCCGCTGAGTCCTCCCCCAGAGCGGCTAGCCTCCCCCCGCTGAGTCCTCCCCCAGAGCGGCTAGCCTCCCCTCACTGAGTCCTCCCTCAGAGCGGCTAGCCTCCCCCCGCTGAGTCCTCCCCCAGAGCGGCTAGCCTCCCCTCACTGAGTCCTCCCCCAGAGCGGCTAGCCTCCCCCTGCTGAGTCCTCCCCCAGAGCGGCTAGCTTCCCCCCGCTGAGTCCTCCCTCAGAGCGGCTAGCCTCCCCCCGCTGAGTCCTCCCTCAGAGCGGCTAGCCTCCCCCCGCTGAGTCCTCCCCCAGAGCGGCGAGCCTCCCCCCGCTGAGTCCTCCCCCAGAGCGGCTAGCCTCCCCCCGCTGAGTCCTCCCTCAGAGCGGTTAGCCTCCCCCCGCTGAGTCCTCCCCCAGAGCGGCGAGCCTCCCCCCGCTGAGTCCTCCCCCAGAGCGGCAAGGCTCCCCTCACTGAGTCCTCCCTCAGAGCGGCGAGCCAATTATGCCGCTCCAGGCGAGCCGGCCGAGCTCACAGCCCCACCTTCTGCATTTACTGAGAAGGTCATACCAGTGGAGGAATCTGGTCCTGCTCCAGCCAAAGTCCCACAGGAAGGCACAGCAAGTAAACAAAAGAGGTGCCACACCCGCTCTTCCCAGAAAGACTGCAAAACCAGAACAACCCGCAACAGATAAAAAATCTTATCATCTAGCATACTAGTAATACTTTAGATTTTTCCTCTGTATATAGTTGCCTGACAGTCAACAGTTGGGTCATTGTGAAATGCCCTCAGTTTGGAGCATCAGTCTCATTTCATCTTCACACTTTTTTCTATTCTTTTGTTGAAAAAACTAAATGCTGGGAAATGCAGTTTATTACCACGGGTCTGTGGCAGGGATTCAGCATGACGTCTGAGAAGGAGGGGAAGACGACAACGCAAATCAGCACCAGCCGAAATATTACATTACATTACATAGCATTTAGCAGATGCTGTTATCCAGAGCGATGTACAACGAAGTGCAGATCAAACACAAGTACAAGTGTGAGGAGGACCTGAGAGGACTGTACGGTTCCGAGTCCTAGCGTGACCATTCAGATATAAGTGGAACCATTGAAAAATACATCAACTTACAAACTAGCATACCACAGGCAGCTAGAATACCCAGAGTACAACAATACAATAGCTAATACAAAAAACAACAATATCTATGCAACTATATAAGTGCCATTACAGTCTATGGCATATATAAGCCAAATCATGGTTGTGAGTTAGGGAGGGAAAGGTGTAGCCTGAACAGATGAGTCTTCAGTCTGCGCTTGAAAGAGGTCAGAGACTCTGCCGTTCTGACATCCACCGGGAAGTCATTCCACCAGTGTGGGACCAGGACAGACAGCAGTCGTGAGTGAGAAATATCAATTACAACTGGATATAAATGGGAAAGCATTAATGCATGTGTGGGTGTGTATGTGTGTATGTGGTTCTGTATGTGTGTGTGAGGCAGGTTGTGTGTGGTTGTGTGTGTGTATGTGGTTCTGTATGTGTGTGTGAGGCAGGTTGTGTGTGGTTGTGTGTGTGTATGAGGCAGGTTGTGTGTGTATGAAGCAGGGTGTGTGTTTGTGTCTGTGTGTGTTTGGGTGTATGTGTGTATGAGGAAAGGCTGCAAAACCAGAACAAGCCCCAACAGATAAAAATCTTATCATCTACTTCTACTAATACTTTCGATTTTACCTCTGTATATAGTTGCCTGACAGTCAACAGTTGGGTCATTGTGAAACCCACTCAGTTTTTTAATCTTCACACTTTGCTTTATTCTTTTGTTGAAAAAACATTGCAGCCGAACTGATTCCAGCAGAGATTTTATAGGTAAGTGAAGCTAAATTAAACATATTCATATTATTGGCGAATATACTTACAACTATTATGTGCACCAATGATTTAATTTAAAAAAATAGCTAAAACAGACAAATAAAAATCATTGGTTTCCTTTGCATTTCCAACTTTGCATTTCTACGTTTTGTACAAGGTTCTTTGACTCTTCTTGCTGTAACTGTGATGTTACAAAGATTCAATCTGATTGATTCCATGTATAAAAGATAATTTATGAGGACTTAAGGTGCTTCATCTCTTTAAGCTTAGTAAAGGGAGACATTTTATGAGACTGATTACCTTTTGCAGTTATACTGCTACACTACATTAATTGGCGGCCCGGTTTCGTAGAGAGTATGTTATTTGGCGCCCCGGTTTTCGGAGAGAGTACGTTATTTGGCGCCCCGGTTTCGTAGAGAGTATGTTATTTGGCGCCCCGGTTTCATAAAGAGTACGTTATTTGGCGCCCGGTTTCGTAGAGAGTACGTTATTTGGCGCCCCGGTTTCGTAGAGAGTACGTTAATTGGCGCCCCGGTTTCGTAGAGAGTACGTTATTTGGCGCCCCGGTTTCGTAGAAAGTACGTTATTTGGCACCCCGGTTTCGTAGAGAGTACGTTATTTGGCGGCCCGGTTTCATAGAGAGTACGGTATACTGCTGCGGCCATCTGCAGTCTAGTCTTTTTTACTTCTTGTTTTGTGCTTGTTTAGTGTATTTAAACCCCTATGTTCGCCAGATTGTCATGATCCTTTGCCATACTTTCCAGCCGTATATTCTGTTTGATACCCATCACAACCTGTTTTGTTTTCAACCATCGCCTCTTGTATTACTCTATTACTGTTCTGTTTTGACCCTCTGTATATGGACCCTGTTTGGATTTAGATTTTAGATTCTGTTTCTGTTTGGGCTGCCGGTGTGTTTTTGACCCTTTGCTTGTGACATTGACTTGTCAGGTATCAGAACACTGGACCCAAGCGAAGACCACAGAAGTTAAAGTCTTTACTAACCTGATCAGACAGGCAGGGGTCAATATCCAGCAAACATTAGGGACAGAGATCAGGCAGTTTGAAAACAAGAGTCCAGGCAAATGGTTGGTACACAAGCCAACGGGTTCAGCTGGGATAATCCAGTATGTGGTCAATGTCACAAGCAAAGGGTCGATAACACACGGGCAGTCCAAACAAAAGGAGAATCCAAAATCAAAAACCGAATAGCCAAACAGAGTCCAAATACAACAGGTAAAATCAGAAAAAAGGGTAGATCAAGAGACGGAGGTCTAAAACAAAACAGGTCAAAACAGGAGTCAATCCGAAAAATAACTGGCTAAAATAAACAGCATCATACAAGCACTATAGCACAGGACCGTGCAGGACTTTGTGCTGGGTATGAGAGACAAATGAAACAAGGGCACCCATTGGTTTAATTCACAGCTTATCATACATGCACAGAAAATGCTCAGTGTTAATGCAAGACTAAATAGAAAATACCTGAGCTGAGAATGTGCATTCAGTGCCGTAAAAACTCCCCCTTCCTGATTTCCTCCATTACTACATATCTTTCACACCGAATGGTTTCAGATCTTTAGATCTGTAAGGCGGAAATGATTAAAATCTGTAAAGTAATTTAACCCCAGGAGCATACACCATTAACCCCCACCGTCTCCGCACCCATATGCGCAGGAGCCTGTAGGGGAAGACTCAGGCATCTGTTTTCTTGAGAAGCTCTCTTGTCCCAGGGTTTACTCAGGCCTCCAGCCGTAAAACTTGTTACGACAGGGGGCAACATCCTTTACGGCACGGGAAGGTTTCAGAGGACACGGCCTGTTGGGCCCATTATTCCCTTCGACCCCCCTTACTTACTCCCTCCCTCTCAGATCTCCCTCTTGCTCAGTCACTAAATGATGTGTACAGCACTGGATGTTTCATGACAAAGTCAGTTTAGATAATATTCATGTTTGGTATTATTCTGATTATTTCAGTGTGACTGGTGCAATGGTTTCATTTCTGCAACAGCAAACCCTGGACATCACAACCAACCAGGAATCAGGGAGAAACTGTGTGGAGCTCTGCCCCAGTGAAAGCCATGCGCCTCAACCCCCCTGTGTTTCCTGGGGAGGCGTGGCTCCAAATTCCAGATGGGTGACCCATTTTTCGGGTTAACATCAAAGGCCAGATTTTGGATTTAAGGACAGTAAACTAAGCAATCTGGAAGGATGCAATCAGTCTCTCTCGTTGCACACCATGCACGTAATTTCTATGTACAGGGTGTCTGTAGCCAGACTCCTGTATGTAGCTTTTATTACCAGGTATGACTTTTGGTAATTTGGTTTCCTTTCTCATGCTTTTATATTGTATTTGGAACAAGTGTGTAATTACGTATGTAACCTGCCTGGTAAAATAAATTGTTAAAAACTTGATCTGTGTGGTTTCGCTTACTCACACTCAATGTTATACAGGGAATGCTTGGTTTACCCCCTCAAACTGGTCTCGGGAGGATGAATATTTACGCTTAATATATCACGGCATATAGCACTCGTAGACCTATGATGGTAAATCCCTCGCCTCCACGTGGTAGTTCATTCATGTCGAGCACAGCCATAGCTATGTTGGTCTGCTCGGGTCCCTAGGCTGTAAACAGATATACCCGAGAGTAGCTATTCCTGCGACCTCTGTAATGACTCCAGATAGCTAGTCAGTTTGTGAGACGTGCACATAACGCGTGATGTGACATGCGGCGGTACCAGCAGAGGATTGTTCAGAGAGTTCTTCTCAGTACAGGATTCCCGTAGCGATCAAGTCAAAATGATAAATAAGACATCCACCAAATGTGGACAACTAATCTAAATTATTATTCAAATGGAGTCAGATAAACGAAGGTGAATGTATTGGCCCTATTGTGGAGATTCTTGGTCAGTAAAGAGCGGAAGGCAGAGTGGTACTACTGTCTTTGTATTGTGGTTTATTTATTGGCTGATCTAGACTCTCCGCATAGGGGCCACTAATTTTTAACCCTATTAGTATTCTTTCAGCAACACCAGAAGGACAAGCATGCTGATACCTTCAGCCCTCGCTAAATTCCGTCGTTGGGTTAGCGTGGGGTTTTACAGACAAAATGAAATATTAGACAAAGGGAATCTGAGTAAATATTGAAATGATTGTTTCATTGATTGAATAAAAAAAAGTTCTCAAACAATGAAAAGTTGAATGAAAAAGTAATTGCCCCCTTAAATTGAAAAACTGGTCTTGCCACCTTTAGCAGCAATAATTGCAACTAAGCACTTCCTATAATTTGAGATCAGAGATTTCCCTCATGACGTCTCAAATAAACTTCTATATATCAACCTAGATTTGTGTGTAGTGTTAACTACATTGACCACATCTGCATTTATTTATTTTCTGTTTGTGGTTTGGCCTTATTCTTACCAGCACCGGTATTTACTCTAAATGCCCATTGAGACAACAGCAACATTTTCAATGTATTTTTCAATAGACCCGTTTACTTGCACTTGCTGAAGCTTTCGTCTCCTCATGATTGAGAGATAATCATTGCAAGGACTTGTTAATTTGTTATTAGTCTGGTTTGGCACCATTGCTCAAAAACCAGGTGAGTTGCTCTGGGTCAAAGCATCTGCTTAATTAATGTAGTCTCAATGCTTTCAGACATGAGAAGAATTACTTTCGGTTTACTTTTCTTGGAAGGGAATTACCTGGTTTATCTGGTTTCCTTTCCATCTCCAACCTCACATTTCTACATTTTGTACAAGGTGCTTTGACTTTCTTGCTGTAACTGTGTGATGTTACAAAGGTTCAAAGAAGGGAAACCTGATTGATTCCATGTATAAAACATAAAAGTAATGAGGGCTTAAGATGCTTAGTCTCTCGAAGCTTAGTAATGGGAGACTTTGGGGTGATTTGATTGAGGCTTTTAAATTCATTCAAGGAATTAAGAAAGTGAACGACAGGCGATTCTTCAGGGTGAGTTCAGTTAGCACAATGAGAGAGCATAAATGGAAATTGGCAAAGGATAAATTCTTCACAGATATTACAAAGTATTTTTTCACACAGAGAGTGGTCACCGTGTCGAATAGCATGCCAGGACATGTGGAGGCAGAAACACTGGGGGGTTTTCAAAACCAGGCTTGATAGTGTAAGATACTATCTAGCTTTTAGGCTAACTAAGCAGTAGGTACACTTTAGTGTTTGGTAAAGGTGAGCATTGCTGGGCTGAATGGCCTGTTCTCATCATTGTGTTATGTTGTGGTGTGGTGTGGTGTGGTGTGGTGTGGCGTGGTGTGGTGTGGTGTGGTGTTGTGTTTGCCCAGAGGGAGGCAGATGGAATGCCCCAGTTGCAGCAGTGAATGTGGGCAGAACGACAAGTTCTGCAGTGAACGTGTCCGACGTAAGACTAACATGCTAGTTAGCAACCAGGGCCCCTAGCTTAATTTTCATGTCATTACTTAGCTAGCTATCATTCATGCAGCTTCCTAAACTAGTCAATGTAGGAGCAATTTCAACTTAACAGTTTAGATAGTTTCGTGAGTGGGTAAATTAGGTAATGTACTCACAAAGATAAAAGACAATGACAGTTCCCTTCTAATTTAGGTTTATTTTGCAGTATTGCTCAATTTTGCTGACGATATGCAAAATGTCTTCTTTGGTTTTTTTCCATCATCAACTACAAATGCTGTTTTTTGAAAAATATATTTTTGCGAATGTTTTATGTTTCAAATGACGACACGGTAATCATTACTGAACATAACATATAGGATGAACATATAGGATGCCCATAACATCTTCAGCTGACTGCTATAGCACTGGCTGTGTTTCACTGAAGCTGGCTGCTCTGACTATACAGTATATGGCTGTAGGAATCTGCCTACATTGTGACTGCTGTTCTGTTTGCGTTTTGCCCCACTCTGTTGGACTCTGACCAACAGGAAACACCTGAGCACCCAGTCAGTGAGAGCCACACCCACTCTAATAGGCACACCCACACTGATGACCACACACACACTGATAACCACAGCCACTATACTGGCCACACCCACTCTGATAACCACACCCACACTGATGACCACACCCACTCTGATATTCATACCTACTGTGCTGACCACGCCCACTCTAGCGAGCCTGGCACTGGAAGTGAAGTTCATTAATTAATTAATTAATTAATTAATTCATTATCCTAACCCGCTTATCCTGAACAGGGTTGCAGGGGGGCTGGAGCCTATCCCAGCATACATTGGGCGAAAGGCAGGAATACACCCTGGACAGGTCGCCAGTCCATCGCAGGGCACACACACCATTCACTCACTCACTCACTCACTCACTCATACACTCATACCTATGGACAATTTAGACTCTACAATCAGCCAACCCTGCATGTCTTTGGACTGTGGAAGGAAACCTGAGTACTCGGAGGAAACCCACACAGACACGGGGAGAACATGCAAACTCCGCACAGAGAGGCTCCGGCCGACGGGGATTTGAACCCAGGACCTCCTTGCTGTGAGGCGGCAGTGCTACGCACTGCACCATCCGTGCCCCCGGGAAGTGAAGTTGAGGCTGTTTATTTCAATCGGCCTTGACAGCTTGATCGGCATTAACTCGAGCCCCAGACTGAGGTTCCAAGGTGATTGGGGGTGCTTGTATGTAGTGAACCTCCCCACCAAGTCCCTCCCTCAGAGCAGCGGCCCAATAATGCCATACTCAGATCTGGCAGGACTGGTCCTCTGTGTGCAACTGCAATGAATGGAAGTGTGATGCCCTGTGCCTGTCAGGCTTCAGAACAACATACCAAATTGCGAGACCACAGAAGTTCAAGTTAGTCTTTATTAACTTTGAGGCAGAGTAGACAAGCCAGAGTCGAGAACCAGCAAACAGTTGTAGTAGAGAATAAACAGTTCTTAAACGATACTCCAAGCAGGGGTCCGATAGCCAGGCAAACAGATGCAACAAAAACAATAAGGTAGTCCAAATTGGGGGATAAACAGAATCGAAAACCAAAAACACTAACCAATAAATCAAAGGGAGTCCAAACACAGCAGGTCAAAGACAAACAGAAGGGTAATCCAGGAATCAGAAGTCGAAAGCCAAACGGGTCGATACACAGGTAATCAGACAGGAAAAAACACTGGAAAGTATTGTGGAAGCACATGACAATCTGTCAAATAATATGCAAAACAGACAGGTGTATATAGGGAGATAACGAGAGGAAACAAGAATCCAGTGAGTACAACAATCAGGAAGTGGAACACAGGTGATAGGGAATGAACTGACAGACTGATTTCTAGAAGCACAGAGGCAAAGACTCTGAGGACTTACAAAATACAGATACAGAAAACGCAGATCATAACAGCACCACTGTGATGCTCAGCCCTGTCTTATCATTACATTAATGGCATTTGGCAGACGCTCTTGCTTTGAGGTGGCAGTGGTACCCACTGCACCATCCATGCCACCTTGCTTTAAAGAAACAGTTTTTTAAAATGACACATTTTACTTGGGGTGGATGTTAAGGGTTTGGGACCCTTCCTTGGACCTCTTATACCAGGGTGTGTGACTGTGGTCTGTTTTTGAGCATCTCAGGTGCAGATTCTGAGAATCGGGAGGAGACCACAGACAACCGATCCAGTCTGGGCACAGAACCAGCACCAGAGAACACATCCTCATGCCTGGCCCAGTCCCAACCCTCCGCTGCTGACCCAGCTAAGAGATATTCTGCAGATACTGATAACATGGATGGGACCTTGAGTAAGGACACTGCACACGAGGAGGAGGAGGTGAGATTTGACAAAACTCTCAGTCAAACTCCAGTTCTGCAGGCCACAATGTCCAGTGGTTTAACTCCAGTCCTGGAGGGCCAAATTAAAAAAGGGCTTTGTGTAGGCCTTGCAAACAAGGATTGTGATCTTTCCAAGCAATCATTGAATTATGCACGAGCTAAACACACCAAAAACCAGGAAACACTGCAGCTTGATTGGACAGCCTCTATGACTGACAGGTCCGAGCTGGATTATTCAACTAATTAAAATATGTATTAAAATATTGTATAAAACAAATACCAACAAAGGGCTTGCAAAATGTTAAAAAACTGTCTGTGATGTTTTTCATTGCAGGAAACTGAAGACTCAGACCAGAGTGGGAGTGTGTCTGAAGATGAGACCATCAGTAAAGGTGAGGACCCCAAGCAGAAGAGGAGGGAGACCTCCTGGGAAACCAAGTTGGAAGAGGTGCTGGTAGGCCAGTGGGAGGTGCTCTTCCCTCTGGACCAAGCAGAAATCCAATGTCCCAGCACAGTGACAGGGCACAGTGTAGGAGGACAAATTCACCAAAAAAAGAGACTTCCTCCATCTGACTAATTGTCCTCAATACTTATTTTCCTCTATATTTCCAACAACTTATCAGCCACTCAGAACGGGGGAACCAATCGCGAGACCACAACGAAAGTTCTTTAGAAAATAAGGTCTTTATTTTGTATGGGTAGGTTGGTGCAGCGAGGGTCAAAAGCCAGCAAACAGTTATAGCAGGGATAAGGCAGTTCGTAAGCGATAGTCCAGGCAAAGGGTCTCCAGCAAACAGATGTATTGAGGATAATCCAAAGAATAGTCACGGTCACAGGCAATGGGTCGAAAACAAACGGATGGGACACATGGAAGGGCAATAATACAATGACAAGGGAGGACCGAAAACGCGGGACTGGATTCACATAGACACACATGTAATACAAATGACTAAGGAGTAGACAATTGCACAGAGTTAAGGAATGTAGAGATAGCGGAGAGCAGGTGCGAACACTTCACTGAATCGAGGCAAGCAATTTAGGGATAGGACATGGAGGCGGAGTTATACAGGGTACAATCACTGGCCAAAGCATCACTCAGGAGTACAAAGCATTCAGTCTGCCAAGAAGTTTAGTCATTTTTTTGATGTGTATGTATGTGGATTCTTATGATTTTGTTACTGTACTGCTGTGTATACATGTTCTAATGCAGCTTCCATCCCCAATGACAGGAACCAGTCTGGAGGAGCTGCTGAGAGACCTCGGACTGGAACACCACCTGAAGAACAAGCTGACTCTGAGCCAGGTGCTGCAGATTGATGGAGAGACTTTATCTGATGAAATCATCCAGTCTCTGAAATCTCTGCCATGGTGTTTCCTGAGGAAGCTGATGATGGTGAATGATTCGTTTCGTAGAATGAGCTGCTCCTCAGAACAGGACACAGAGCCCCAAAACCTGGACAGCTCACTGGACACCGTGGACGATCCAGAGGACCACAGCAACAGAGTCAACCCCCTTGACCTCATAACTGCTGTATTTCTGTGCTCAGATGGCTTTCTCCAGCAGGAGATGGCTTTGAAAATGTCCATGTGCCAGTTCTCTGTGCCTCTGCTGCTTCCTACATGTGATACCCAGCAGTGCACTTTAATGCTGTGGGCCATGAGGGATATTGTGAAAAAGTACAAGCCGCACTCTTTGGAGGACCCAAGAGGGATTGTAGAGGAGAGCATTGTTCTCTCTGACCTCCCCATGGTCTCTTTTGTGAGGCTGGGAAACTGCAGCATGTCCAAGTCTCACATTCTGAACCAAGTCCTCAGCAACCCTCAGCAGTACCACGACACCTTTGTTCACAGAAATATGGAGTGCGGTGACACCCCAAGGAGGATTTCCAATGGGCTGGTGGAAATCAGCTGGTATCTGCCCAGTGGGAAAAAAAACACTGACATCTTCTCTGAGCCTCTGGCTATAGCTAACCTCCGTGGGGACCTCAGAGACTTTGAAACTCAGTACGCTTTCCTCTGCCACACATCTACTGCTATATTTGTGTTTTGCGATGACTTTAAGTTTGAACAAAGATTTCTGGACTCTAAGCAATTTAAGACTCATTGGATTTTGATCACCAATTCACAGAGCCAGAGCTTCAATGAGGATGACTTCAGGAAATGTGTTTCTGAGAGAAACCCCAGTGACTTCATCAAAAAGCATCGGCGGATGAATGATGCAGAATTCAACAAAAAACTGCGTTCGGCTATCCGTGGAATTTTAAAGGGAAACATTAAAATGAGCATTGAAAGGATGTCTGATCTTACCCATGATTTAGGGATCCATGTTGATGAAGAATACATCCACTGTAAGAGCGGCAAGCTTAAGGCTGATGAAATCACAGGAGGAATATCTGACATATCGAGCTTCAAGGAGAAAGAGCTGCCCTTGCAAGGGACTGCATGGAAACAGCTGGCCAAACTGGAGAAGGAACAGTGCAGGATGAAAAATGCTGGGGAGAAAAACATAGAAGTTTACAAGAATGAGCTTGCAGATCAGAAGCAGAAGCTCAGAGAACAGCAGAGGGCTGTCAGAATCTCCAATTCTATGTCCCATTTCATCTCCGCGATGTGCAATTCCACAGAGGAGTGCAAGTACTTCCTCAAGTGGATGAGGATCAATCTGGATAATCTGTCACGCAAAAGTCTTCCACCTCTTCAGGCAAAGTACAAGGAACAGAGTTCCTCAGAAAACAAGGAGCTCATTGCTAAGTTGGACAGGGAGATCTCCAGCTGTTCCTTGGGGACGGAGCACTTCCTGAGGGAAATGGGTCAGCTGTACGAGTCGGCCTGCTCACTCCCTGAAGCCCTCACCCCAGAGATTAAGCGCCTGCCACGTCTCTGTGCCAAGCTGCTACAGGAGGGCTTTCCTCTGGAGCTGGTGGATGGAGACTCAAGCAATATTCCTCTAAAGTGGGTGACACAGGTCCTGATAGAACTTCATGATCTCACACAGGATAAATGTAAGATCCGGGTGGTCACTGTACTGGGGGTACAGAGCACTGGGAAGTCCACCCTCCTGAACACCATGTTTGGGGTCCAGTTTGCTGTCAGTAGTGGCAGGTGCACCAGAGGGGCCTTCATGCTCCTCATCAGAGTGAAAGAGGATTTTAAAGTGCGGCTTGGGTGTGATTACATCATGGTTATTGACACTGAAGGTTTGAAGGCACCACAGTTGGCACAGCTGGATGACAGTTATGAGCATGATAATGAACTGGCCACTCTGGTGGTGGGGCTGAGTGACATCACAGTGATCAACATCCCCATGGAGAATTCCATGGATATGAACGATATCCTGCAGATTGTGGTGCACGCTTTCCTGCGCATGAAAGAAGTTGGGAGAAAACCCTGCTGTCAGTTTGTGCACCAGAATGTGCCAGACATCTCTGCCCATGACAGTAACATGAGCGACAGGAAGCTTCTGCTGGAGAAGCTGAATAAGATGACCCAAGCAGCAGCTAAGATGGAAAAGAAGGGAGACAACAAAATATTTACTGATGTCATGGAGTATGATCCAGAGAGAAACACCTGGTACATCCCTGGGCTCTGGCATGGCAACCCTCCCATGGCCCCTGTCAATGCTGGCTACAGTGAGTCTGTGGATGTTTTCAAGAGGAGTGTGATTGAGAAGTTTATGGAACAAAAATCTGGAAACAGCTCAGCACACACAATCATTGAGTTCCATGAATGGACCAAGAGCTTATGGCAAGCAGTGAAGTATGAGAACTTCATCTTCAGTTTCCGCAACAGCTTTGTGGCTGAAGCTTATGCTCAGCTTTGTACTGAGTTCAACCAATGGGATTGGGCCTTCAGGAAAAACATGTACTCCTGGCTAATGGAAGCTGAGACAAAGGTGTCAAACTTTGGCACAGAAGCAGAATTTAAGAATTTGGATGAGTTACTGAACCGCCTGAAAACTCAGGCCTTGGCAGAAGTGATGAAAGGGGAAACGCTCATTTTGTCCAAACTCACTGAATTCTACAAGAGGCAAGAGCGACATGTTCACTTGGTAGAGAAGTACAAGGAGGACTTCAACATCACAGCCAATACCATCAGGAAGGAGACAGAGAACTCTGTGAAAAACAAGCTTGAGGCAGCGGTGGAGATCAGAAAGGGTATGTTCAGGTTAGAGAGCATCAAGAAAAACCACACAGCCACAATGGAGAAAAAGGTGCAGGGGCTGATTGAGAAATGCAGGAAAAGTAAAGATCAGTCTGATAAACTGCTGGAGGATGAATTTGAGAAGATGTGGGATGAGACTGTAGCAGAGCTGCGCTTCCCTGGCATGGAAGAACGAGACATTGTGCAAGACATCTACCACCAGCTGTGGGTTAACTTAGAGATGAAAGGCAGCTCAGTACGTGAAATACTGTCAAAAGTGGGCAACTTGTCTGGATATGGAAGCGAGCCATTCAAAGTGAAAAGTGAACATCTGGCATTAAATCAAAGGATTTGGAATTTTGACTTTGTAAAGGAGCTGAAAGAGTTCCAGCAGGTAGTTCATCACATCATTGAGCAGAGCAAGCAGTTTGTCAATGAGAAAGTGAGAACAAAATCTGATTACCACAAAACATACACAATAGACTTGCTTTGCATTGGAGACAAAATCCTGGACAAGAATCTGGAAACAACTGCTGAATTTCAGGCCAAGCTGAAGATTCACATCTGTGGACATGCAGCACGGGAGTTTCAAAAAATGCATCTGGCTTTCATCCATGCAAATGATCCTCGTCACTGTCTGGAAAAGTTCAAGAAACAGTACTACACAGACTTTAAGGACCTGTTCAACAAAAGAGACCAGTACCAGAAGAAAGCCAATGATTTCACTGTTAACTGTCTTCAACCTGCGGTGAAGGAATACATCACCAAATCTCTGGGCCCTGACCTTGTGGATGAAATGTTGGCAGGGCAGAAAGCCATTGCTTTCAGCACTCGAACCTTCTTCCAGTTCTCAGTCCTTGAGCAGCTGCTTAAGGATGATAACTTTCAGGACTTTGTGAGATACATAAATAATTACGAGACCTTTGTACAGGACTGGATATTGAAGCTGATGGTGGAGCAGTTCTCAGAGAGAGATAGCCTCAGGAACATTGAGATGAACCGCCTGAAGGTGATGCTTAGAAGAATAAAGGAAGCCATTAAGAACGCACAGATGAAGGCAGCTGAACTGGCAGCAGAAAGGGATGAGGAGGCCCACAACATTCAGCAGTTCATTCAGGATATTTGTAGTGACCTAGGGAAGGAGCTTGTCATCCCCAAAGACCCCCTCAGCGCAGTCCTGGCCTTAAACTCTGCCAAACCAGAAGACTTTTCCCGGTGTCTGGAGGGGCTCGTGGATGAAATGGAGCAGGCCTTTACCGAAGAGTTTCAGAAAGGTGGGGATGTGAGGGCCAGGCTGACCTCACTGCCCTTTCAGCCACAGAAGGAGCTGTTTAACAGGGTGTTCGGCTGTGGGAGGCAGTGTCCCTTCTGCAGGGCCCCCTGTGAAGCTGGTGGCAAGAGCCACACAGAGCACTTTGCTTCCATTCACCGTCCTCAGGGGATTGGAGGATGTAGGAATCTTGTATCGCTTATATTAGTGCACCATATCTGCTCCACCAATGTTGCCAGTGAGAGACGCTTCATGTTGACTGCAACAGGGGAGGAACTGCATCCATACAAGGACTATCGGAGCATTTTCCCTGACTGGCTCATCCAGCCAGACACCAGCATCCAGGCCTCAGACTACTGGAAGTACATCTTTAGCAAGTTTAACGAGCAGTTTGTAGAGGAATATGAAGCCAAGCCTGCTGATATTCTCCCCCAATGGAGATGCATAACCGAGGAACAAGCCACAGAAAGTCTGAAGGAATCCTTCCACATGAAAACAGGAGATTAAATTAAAAGGTTCATACAGCCTATTTGTCATTAGGGCTGAAAATCTTTCTTCTGAGTGGCATTAATATCAAATTGTCTACTTATAGGTGCAACTCATAATGGTGAAGCAAAACAGAGCCCCAGCCAAGTTGAATGGCAAGAACAAACAGCAAGTTTTATACAATACAGATAAAAGGAGTCATCATTTTCAAAGGGGACAGTTGAATTCAATTGTCACCGATGTTTGGGAAGAGTGAGAATTCCTGATCACTTATAGAGACACTGCTGAATTCCTGCGGCCTCCCCTGAGTCTTATCTGGTTCTATGAGAGATAATACCATCAGCAGCTCATTGTACTCATAAAATCATATTCATACTATAAAGTGATATGCAGCATTTATCTGTACAAATCCTGTCTGTGAATCGTCATGGCTGATCTCTATCCATTGTTCCATTCATTAGGATGGTAAATAGGCTGTGATATTTTAACAGTTTAACAGAGTTAATTTCACATTGTCACCTCCAAATTAAAGAAGATTTTTTTTTTTTTTTTTTTTACAAAAATCCAAAATATGTGTTCTATCTCGTTAATCATTCTTATAATTAAAGCTTATAACCTTCACGTGTCATTGGTAATTATCAGCTCTACATCACTGCTTGCTCAGGTGTTCATTATTTACTACCTTGTTGATCTGTTATATGTTAGATAATCATCACTATATGTTATATGTCACTATTATGACAATATGTTTCCATTTAGAAAACTGAATTGAACGTTTGTTTTGCATTTTTGTTAAACTAATGAATTTCTCCAGACACATTCACATTCTCACATTAAAAATAAACTTTTCATTTGATTTGAACTCAATGAACTGTATTTTGTTCTGCTTTGAACTGGGCTGAAAGTGAAATCTTTCTCAAATGCAAATTGCAAAAACTGAAATCTCTCATTTTGTTTTTGAATGGTTCAATGTATGCAATCTATGCACTGTGTCTATTGAATGATTTGTTTTGAGTGGTTCAATCTATGCACTGTGTCTATTCTGCAATATATTCTGATATATATAAATGCCATACTTTCAATGCACCAATGGTGGCCTGGCCCCTCCCACTTTGCTCATAGGCCCCGCCCAGTTTTTGTACATTTGATCTTTGTTAAAAAAAGAAAAAGAAAATAATAAATTAGGCACGTAGTTCCGATGGAAGACGGCAACTCACACAGAAGAGTTTAGCTGTTCAAGTGTGTTTGTTGTGTGTTGCGTGTTGTGTTAGTGAAGTTCAACTGACCAACTATATTATGAGCATGCAACTTATTTGGCTATGTAACTAGCTGGCTATATAACTAAGATATGATAGTCTACCACAAACGCAACTGTAACTTAATATGAGATAAATAAAGGTTTTAGCTAAACTCGCATGATTGAAGATGTAAAGAAATAAAAGAACGTCCAGCTGCCCAAACTGCTCTCCAGACACGCAATTACTGAAATTCTGTATACTATTGCTTTTTTCCAGCTTGGCATTAGGGAGTTGGGTGGAGGAGAGGTCTGGTCTGGGAGACAGGACTTGGTCAATTACTCCTAAACAATCGTGTGGTTCTCCGTCATCTGCTGTGGGGAGAAGAGTAGCCAGGTGTCATACAGTGCATCGTTTGATTGTAACATTTGGTAGTGATAGTAAAACATGTTGGTAGTGCAGCATTCTTGCTGGTGAGAAATGAGCTGTCTTTTGTTTCAACAGGATGTTCAGACCCTGCATGGGGCAGCCAGAGCAGCGGATGCCATAACCACAGAAGCAGCAGCTGTCACTGTTCACTTTCTTTCTTTCTTTCTTTCTTTCTTTCTCTTTCTCTATCTCTCTGTCATACACACACACACTCCACGCATCATTACAGCATTGGTGAAATGAAAAAGGCTATAGACTACACAGGCCTTCTCTCTTACCGAATAAATTCAGACATACCCCAAAATCATTCACTATTTTCTCATAATAATAAAGAAGGCCAGGGCTGGTATCAAAGTAAATTAATAACCACATGGCTTACCTTTTAAAAGAGTTGCAGGCAGCGAAACGCATCTAGAGGAGTTAGTAAAATGCCGACCGCAAGAACAAAATCATGACACTGTATTCAAGCCAGTCTCGCTGTAGCCATTTTCTTATGTCCATTTTCTTGATCTTTAAGTGAAGTCTGATAATCACATGGATGGATGTACGCTTGCTCTCAGAGGTATTAACGCCATCTGACTTGGTCAGTGCCCTCGCTTATTTTAATGTGATAGGTCAAGTACCACACCAATGAGCACACACTTCCTGAAATTCAACCTCACGTAACGTAAATATGACCGACAAGGGTGTGTTCTTATTTTATTATATTCATTTATTTTCCTGCTTTTTTTATTTTATACTGGCAAGGTGGAAGTCCGCTTGCTACACCATCCAAGCGCTTTGAATAATGTGTGATAGGCCTCAGCTTTCCAACTGTCAGCGTAAATGCTTTTTCCATGTCAGCTAGCCCCAACATAGGGGCCTGCTGTAACTGGGATCCACTGCCTACAGTATCCAATCATTCCTAGAAAAGAGATGACCTGTTTTTTAGTTGTGAGTTTAGGTATTTGAGCAATTGCGTGCACTCTCTCATTACCTAATGTTTTCCCTTCTGCAGAGATAGTATGACTCAGGTATTTAACTGTAGATTGTGCCAGCTGGACGTTGTTTGGTGGTACTTTGTTCCCTGTCTCCGCAAAATATGTTACTAGTCAAACTGCTTTGCATGTTTCTTGTTCTGGCAAACAGACAAACAAATCATCAACATGTTAGAGCCGCATGATTTTTCCTGTTCTAAATGTAATCGCCTCTAGACACTCTCGTAGCGCTGATGAGAACACCACAGGTAATTCAGCATGCCCCCGGGGCATTCATGTCTAAGTGTTTTGTACTTTTTAAGGAGAAAGAGCTACATTTGGTTGAAAACTGAAAGTTTTCTAGCAACTACGATGTAGCCATGTTATATCCAGGTAAACCCTGAGCTGTATTGGGGTTAACTTAGTCTGTCGAAATGTCAAAACATCTCTCAACCTATTGTTCCACCCCTAGACGTCTAAATTCCTGTTTTGCTCAACGCAGCAACTTCATTCTCACATTGCTCAATCTTGCAATGATTAACATCAGTCAAAGTAAATGTACTTCACTGGCATTGCATTCAAATTCAAATGAGCCAATTAGCATCCAGGAAGCTGCTAATTCTCCCAGCAGTTACCGTGAATTAGTTCAGTTGCTGGACTGGTTTTCTGCTGTAAACTCAGCGTTCCACCAAGTCAGGGGGCTGTTTTTATAGACCTTATGATATAGAAAGTATAAATTATATTGTTTAACAGAAGAGCAAGCGATGAAATAGGTGTGTGCAGTTTGATTGGCAATGTGGTGCATTTTTTTGTGAGCCTCACTATCGCCATGTCTCTTAACATCTCTTAACGTCTCTTAACATCTCCCTCTCATCACTGGGTGATGGTGAAGCTTCGGTGGCAAATCCTGCACTCGCCCTTTTGGGATCTCAGCCGCGTGCATCTCCTCTCCCAGCCTCTGTTATATGAGCCAAGTCTTTTTTTATTAGCAGTTTCTTCCATTTTCTCATTTTGTGTAGCTAGCTAAACTTTACTTTGGGCTGTCCACTCCACATAAAAATGATGCACTGGCCACGGATGCACGTTAGCTTTAAAAAAAAAAAAATTTAAACCACTGAAATTTTTTTTGCCCAATAACAACATTTTTAAATAGAAGAGGGTAATTGGAGCAGATCATTAAAGGAATTACCTTTTTTATTTATTTATATATATTTTTACAATAATCTTATGTTTATGCGGGGTGCGGGACAACCGTTAAATTTTCTGTCTCGCAAAATTTGGGATGGGTGGTCACCCTACTACTCACCTGTAAGTTCCAAATTGGCAATGGTTTTTTTTTTGCCCACATTTGGTACTCATTACATTATTGGCATTTGGCAGACGCTCTTATCCAGAGCGACATACAGTTGATTAGACTAAGCAGGAGACAGTCCTCCCCTGGAGGAATGCAGGGTTAAGGGCCTTGCTCAAGGGCCCAACGGCTGTGCGAATTTTATTGTGGCTACACCAGGATTAGAACCACCAACCTTGCGTGTCCCAGTCATTTACCTTAACCACTACGCTACAGACTGCGCTACGCTACTCTGCTCCGACTCTCCCTCCTCCTTTCCCCTGTCCCTTCAGTTCATGTTGTCAAACCCCTGTTCTTCACGTGAGGTCCAGTGTTGTTCCCTGCACCTCTTCCTCGGGGGGCAGGTGCCCAGGATTCATCTCCTCTATCCGGACAGTCTCTTGCCCAGTGTCCAGCTTTTCCACATTGGTGACAGGCGTCTGATCCTGGGGGTAGATATAGTCTGGTCCTGGGGGTACGTACGGTCTGGTTCTGGGGGTACGTATGGACCTGATCCTGGGGGTATGTGTAACCCCTATATTAAATATTAAGAATGCAGAAGCCAGCTTATAGTAGGGACCACAAGGAAAATTTTATTCCAGGGAGGATGTACGTACTTTAGTTTCTATTGTCTGAACTGGAACGCACTGAGTCCTACAATTGCACACAGCATACAGTTTTCTTTGCAAATGTGAAAAGGAAACTTACACAATGATACAATGATACGCTGCAGCTTGTTAACAACCTCTGAATGCATTGATCGGAATTCTCAAATTGAACTAGAATCAGTCCATGAACATGTTTGTTTGGAGAAAAAAAAAAAGTCAAAGTTAAACGGGTACCCATGTCATAAAAAAATTCTGTTCCAATTCCTACTTGATCCCGTTGACGAAAGGAAGAAAATTTGTGAGCGGCAGCGGGGCGCCCTCTAGTGGTGTCCTCGAGGCAACTGACGGATGACCCAAGACGAACTCTTCTCAGTCTCTGACACCTAAGCACCTAAGCTAGGCGTGTAATTGCAAACTTTGTAGGAGCAAGAAATATCGCCAGTGGGTGCAGCGGTTACTTTACAGGACTGTACTGCTACTGCCTCAAGTCTGCACACTTACGTCCTGGCGTGCACATGCTCTACCAGTGCATTTATACTGCCCTCCTTACTTACTACTACTACTAATGCGGCAAAAACTTCTTAAAGGAACCCCATCACTACCATACCAACTTAGTGTGGGTTACATATGTATGGTCTGATCCTGGGGGTAAGTACGGTCTGGGCCTGGGGGTACGTACGATCTGGGCCTGGGGGTATGTGCGGTCTGGTCCTGGGGGTACGTACGGTTTGGTCCTGGGGGTACGTAACGGTCTGGTCCTGGAGGTACGTACGGGCAGAGTTGACTTCCTCCCCAGTCTCCACAACGTCTGCCTCTTCCCCGTCCTCTCCGTCGCCCCCTTCTGGCCTGTCCTTGGTGCAGTTGGAGTTGAGTCGATAGGGCTTTGGTTTGGCTTGTTTTTTACCTTCTGATCTTCGCTGTGGATGGTGTGATGTGCAGCTTCTTCCAGATGGCCATGTTCCATCCAATGCAAGCGTGCATGGCACCTTCTCTAACATCCGGCATTAATGCGTTCATAAAAAACAGCTTTCAAACGGTCAAGGAAGTCTTTTGTTCCCTCTTTAGGCCCTTGAGAAATTCCCATCAGCCTGGCCAAGTTGGCTGGGGAATTTGACTTCTTTTTTTTTTAAAGATATTTTTTAGGCCTTTTTCAGCTTTATTGGACAGTATATAGTATAGAGAGACAGGAAGAATGGGAGCGAGAGAGAGGGGAAGACATGTGACAAATGTCAGACGGTCGGATTCGAACCGCCGCCGTCGCAGCTCGCAATGAGCATGCAGTCAGTGCTCTACAGGCTGCGCCACCGAGACACCCCAGGGGAATTCGACTTCTAAAGCTAATTGCAGTCTATTCTGTTGCAGCTGATATAGGGTACCGGCTACCTATAGACCGACATGGGGGTTGGGGCATTCTACCATGAGGAACCAACCTGTTTTAGTATATTTCATTAAGATTCTGTGTTTTCAAAAGGATCTGTGTCCCTGTGCCCTGTGATCCATAGTCCTATTCCCATGCAGATCCAGCATGTTCTTTACAGTAGAGTACCTCACCATGTCTGCAGGTCGCTGCTCTCCTGCAGTCACGACGATCCTGGCACGGCCCAGGTGGAACGGTTGGCCTGATCTGGTCCTGCCGCACCCCAGAAATTTGGGGGTCCACTGCTTTCGCCTCACCACAGCTGCTTCCTCAGGTGAGTAGGCCAGGTCTGGATTACCTGTGTGTCTCATCAGCGGGCTATCCCAGTTACAGGCCCACTGCTGAGGGCAGGGAGTAGTGGGCCTCAGGGCTGATTCAGGACCAGTCTAGCCTGTGGAAGTGGTGAGGGACTCAGGGCTGATTCAGGACCAGTCTAGCCTGTGGAAGTGGTGAGGGCCTCAGGGCTGATTCAGGACCAGTCTAGCCTGTGGAAGTGGTGAGGGCCTCAGGGCTGATTCAGGACCAGTCTAGCCTGTGGAAGTGGTGAGGGCCTCAGGGCTGATTCAGGACCAGTCTAGCCTGTGGAAGTGGTGAGGGACTCAGGGCTGATTCAGGACCAGTCTAGCCTGTGGAAGTGGTGAGGGACTTGGGGCTGATTCAGGACCAGTCTAGCCTGTGGAAGTGGTGAGGGACTCGAGACCGGTGGTGGTGGTCCTGCGAGTCACTGCCACTGTGGCCCCTGGTCCAGCTTGGACTGCCGGTCGGGGTGGTGATAGAGCCGGGTGTTGAGGAGGAGGTGCGGTCGGACAGTGGAGATCTGGAGATAACTCAGAACAACTCAACATTTGAGGATTAGACACGGGCACTGGCAGTGTGGAATATGCTGTTGCATGGGGTGGAGGAAGTTTTTATTTTTTATTCTCAGAACTTGCCCTTTCTTCCCTCTCTCTAATACCCTGTCATTGTTTATCCTTTGCTTCATTCATAATTTAAAACCTTCCCCATTCACTTTCTTCTTACCCTTTTTTCTTTCTTTCTCTTTTAATTCTTGGAGTCGGACTGAAACTACCCTTTTGCGGGAATCTCAGATTTAAAAATTCTTTACCGCTGGTTCACATCATATATTTAGGACCTGAGAACTTGTGCAGTCCTCTGACCCTTTTTTCGAGCAGTTGCTACCCATGGTCCCAAAAAGGTTTTCCCAGACAAAAATATTAAATTACAATTTCCAAATTACAGTGTGCCTTTGCGTGCTTTGACTAATTCACTTGCCCAACGGTCTTCTGTCCTGCACTGCAGTTGTCCATCGTGTTCTGTTTCTATCACATACACATTGGAGGTGTTTTACTTTGCCAGTTTAGTTGATGTCTTTTGAAGCACAAATCTCTTTCCTCCTGTAAGATATGATACCATGTCATTCATTACTATACCGGGGTTCAGTTCTTATCTAGGATGTAAAGACCTTGTGTAGCTGTCCTTTTTCTCATCCAACTTGTTTTACTAGTTGAATAATTCCAGCGTTATATTCAGTTTGATACCCGTTGGGATCTGTTTTGTTTTCGACCACTGCCTCTTGTATTACCATCTTGTTCTGTTTCGACCCGGTTTTGGATTTTCGGATCAACGTGTTTATTTCTCAGTCGGCAATACCTCTCGCCCAATCGTATTTTGATTTCTGGTCTGAAAGAGGAAGTCTCACAGACATCTAGCACTCCCTGGCAGCACACCACAGCAGTTTTGCACAATGCCATAATCTATCAGTTTATACGGATTTATAATTCTTAAAGCTTTTATAACTTATAACAGGATTAGAAAATGTACACAGCATTCATTTACATTTAACATTTACATTTTTGTCATTTGGCAGACGCTTTTAATCCAAAGTGACTTACAAATGCATAGGTTCTACCACAAGTCAAAGCATCACATCCAGAACTAGGAAAATACACATGGAATGCTGTTCTAAACATAGTCGTCATCATAAGTGCAATTATTATTATTATTATTTTTTAGGTTAGACAAGGATAGGGATATCAGAAAGGAGGGACGGGGGAAATCAGGAGGGAGGACTAAGGTAGAGTTTGAAAAGGTGGGTTTTGAGTCTGCGTCGAAATAGGGGGAGGGTCTCTGCTGTCCTGACAGTGGTAGGCAAGTCATTCCACCACTGCGGAACGAGAACGGAAAACAGGCGTGAACACGCAGCTCGACCGCCAGGTGCACGTAGAGAGGGAACCATAAGGCGACCAGAGCTGGCAGACCGGAGTGGTCTAGCTGGGGAGTAGGGAGTGATCAAGGATTGTATGTAAGGTGGGGCAGTCCCCTTAGCAGCCTGAAATGCCAACACTAGGGCCTTGAAACGGATGCGTGCAGCAATAGGAAGTCAGTAGAGGCCAATAAGGCCAATGAGGCCAATGAGATCTTACCACTGGAGGAATCTGGTCCTTTTCCCACCAAAAGTCAAAGGAAGGCACAGGAAGTAAAACCTGCTCTTCCCAGAAAGACTGTAAAACCAGAACATTGCCTCACAGTCAACTGTTGGGTCATTGTTAAACGCACTCAGTTTGGAGCATCAAGTTTCATTTCATCTTCACACTTTGCCTTATTTTTCACAGAAAAAACATTGCAGCTGTAATGACGGGGCTGGGCGGAGAGCCAGAAGCGACCGAGAGTAAAAACCCTCCTAAACGAACACGCGGACGCGCTCGTCACTAGATACCGGGAGGAAAGGGAATGGGGATACACAGCCACGAAAATAACTTTTGAGGGAAAACAGAAATGAAGCCAAAAACAGCTATAAGAAAATAAAACAACCCTTTAAAAACAGGGCGCACCACTCAACCAAAATAAGTGCCCAATAACTGAGCACCGGCGGTCGCAGACTGAGGAACAAAATAAAGTACAACCTAGCGGTAAAAAGCTAGGCACAAAAATAAAACCTTGAGGTGCAGCTCAGGACCAAAATGCAAACCAAAATACATTACCAGGGGACAACGTCCCCCAACCACTGGCTCACACGAGCCCAAAAGGAAAAAAAAGAAAACCAAAACCCTTGAGGAAGATGTCAGCGAACGTAACACAACCAGCTGAACGCCTTCCTTACCTTTAACTCTCTTTGACAGATAGAGAACGCACACCAGCACAGTACCGGACTCGCAAAGTTTGCAGAGTCTACCTTGTGCATTACCGGCTTTGTGCAAGAGCGAACAGTTGGACACAAAAGCGTTGAAAGACTGTCAGTACCAGCCTTAAATACTCTTCTGTGGGAGAATTCCCCTGGCGCTAATGAAGCCCAGGTGAAAACAATGAGCCCCAGCCCTCTGGTGGTCACACTGGGTCATTACCTCCCACCATGACAGCAGCTGAACTGATTACAGAAGAGATTTTATAGGTAAGTGAAGCTAAATTAAACATCTTCATATTACTGGCTGATATAAACAGCTTCAGACAAGCACTAAAGCACAGGACCGTGCAGGACTTTGTGCTGGGCATGGGAGGCAAATGAAACAAGGGCACCCATTGGTGTTATTCACAACTTATCATACATGCACAGAAAATGCCCAGTGTTAATGCAACACTAAATAGAAAATACCTGAGCTGAGAATGTGCATCCCCCTTCCTGATTTCCTCCATTACTGCATATCTTTCGCACCGAATGGTTTTAGATTTTTAGACAAAATGTAATATTAAATGATTGATGATTGATAATTCCATGTATAAAAGATAAAAGTAATGACTTTATCTTTAGATGCTTAGTCTCTCTAAGCTTAGTAAAGGGAGACTTCGGGGTGATTTGATTGAGGCTTTTAATTTCAATAAAGGAATTAACAAAGTGAACTACAGGCTATTCTTCAGGGTGAGTTTGTTGAGCACAAGAGAGCAGAAGGCAAAGGATACATTTCTCACAGACATTACAAAGTATTTTTTCACACAGAGAGTGGTCTCTGGCTTGATAGTGTTCGATACTATCTAGCTTTTATGCAAACTAAGCAGTAGGTACACTTTAGTGTTTGGTAAAGGTAAGCATTGCTGGGCTGAATGGCCTGTTCTCGTTGTGTTGTGTTTGCCCAGAGGGAGGCAGATGGAGTGCCCCAGTTGCAGCAGTGAATGTGGGCAGAATGACAAGTTCTGCAGTGAACGTGTCCCAGGTAAGACTAACATGCTAGTTAGCAACCAGGGCCCCTAGCTTAATTTTCATGTTATTACTTACCTAGCTATCATTTATCCAGCTTGCTAAACTAGTCAAAGCAGTAGCAATTTCAACTTAACAGTTTAGACAGATGGAATATGCTGGTCTGACTGGGTTCAGCGTTTCAGGACCCGGTCCTGGCAGTATACACTGCCTCCTCCGTTTGGTCAGAAACTTCACTCTTATTTTAGGGAGAAAAACTGAGTTAGGAATCCTGCCGACTATATTCTGTCGTGGAAAGATCCTCTTATTCCTACTTCTGCAGAGGGTGTCAAGAAAAAACCTGTGAGTTTTCTGATAAGACCTTATTCATACTTGCAAGCCAATAAAGAATGGGGGTATGTGCTTACCGACACTTTCCCCAAAATGCAAGAGGGGCAGTCCCTCTTTATACCATTTTACTTTGCCTAAAATGTGACAGATTATTAAGCATTTACAAGTGTCACAATGTCCAAGTCATGTGGATACTTTGAACAAACAGAAGCCAGGGCTTAATGTCATGTCTTTTATTTTTGTTTAATATCTTTCTGCCTTTTAAGGTACATCTTTCTTTACACATTTATTTTCACATTTTAATATCTTTCTTTCTCTGCCAGCAATACCTCTCGCCCAATCATATTTCGATTTTGACTCAGCATCCTGTTATCAAATGTCAGGTCTGAAAGAGGAAGTCTCACAGACATCTACCACTCCCTAGCAGCACACCACAGCAGTTTTGCACAATGCCTTCATGTATCAGTAACAACAAAGTTTATACAAACTCATAAAGCTTTTGAACTCAGTATTCAAAAATTTCCCCTCAACAGTATTCACTGTGAAGGGCTTACCAGTGGAGGAATCTGGTCCTGCTCCAGCCAAAGCCTCACCAAAAGGCACAGGAAGTAAAGAGAACAGGTGCCACACCCGCTCTTCCAAGAAAGACTGCAAAACCAGAACATTGCCTGACAGTCGAGTGTTGGGTCATTGTTAAAGGCACTCAGCTTGGAGCATCAGTTTCATTTCATGTTCACACTTTGCTTTATTTTTCACGGAAAAAACATTGCAGCTGAACTGATCCCAGAAGAGATTTTTTAGGTAAGTGAAATGAAACATCTTCATATTGCTGGCTAATATAAACAGCTTCAGACAAGCACTATAGCACAGGACCGTGCAGGACTTTGTGCTGGGCATGGGAGGCAAATGAAACAAGGGCACCCATTGGTTTAATTCACAGCTTATCATACATGCATAGAAAATGCCCAGTGTTAATGCAACACTAAATAGAAAATACCTGAGCTGAGAATGTGCATTCAGTGCCGTAAAAACTCCCCCTTCCTGATTTCCTCCATTACTGCATATCTTTCACACTGAATGGTTTCAGATCTTGAGACAAAATGTAATATTAGACAAAGGGAATCTGAGTAAATATTTAAATGATTGTTTCATTGATTTAATGAAAAAAGTTATCAAACAATGAAACGTTGAATGAAAAAGTAATTGCCCCCTTAAATTGAATAACTGGTCTGACAGCAATAATTGCAACAAAGCACTTTCTATAATTTGATATCATAGATTGCCCTCACGACGTCTGAAATGAACTTCTATATATCAACCTAGATTTGTGTGTAGTGTTAACTATATTGACCACATCTGCATTCATTTCTAGTCTTTTTTTTTTCCATCATCTCAATGAACTCCTCACTTCCCTTAGGTGCTGTTTGGTTTGAGCTTATTTCAGAATACTGCATTTTCTGTTTGTGGTTTGGCCTTATTCTTAATGTTGCATCTTCAGTGGCCCAGCTACAGTATTTACTCGAAACGCCCATCGAGACAACAGCAACATTTTAAATGTATTTTTCTATAGATCCATTTACTTGCACTTGCTGAAGCTTTCGTCTCCTCATGATTGTAAGCTAGTCACAATTTGCAAGGACTACAGATTTCTGTACTTTTGTGATGCAACATGTCTTTTCTTGTTATTAGTCTGGTTTGGCACCATTGCTCAAAAACCAGGTGAGTTGTTTTAGATCACACCATCTGCTAAATTAATGTAGTCTCAACGTTTTCAGACAGGCAAAGAATTACTTTCAGTTTACTTTTCTTGGAAGGGAATTACCTGGTTTCTTTTACATCTCCAACCTCACATTTCTAAATTTTGTACAAGGTGCTTTGACTCTTCTTGCTGTAACTCTGTGATATTACAAAGGTTCAAAGAAGGGAAACCTGATTGATTCCATGTATAAAACATAAAAGCCATGAGGACTTAAGATTTGATTGAGGCTTTTAAAATCATTAAAGGAATTAACAAAGTGAGCTACAGGTGATTCTTCAGAGTGAGTTTGTTTAGCACAACAAGAGAGCATAAATGGAAATTGGCAAAGGATAAATTCTTCACAGATATTACAAAGTCTTTTTTCACACAGAGTGGTCACTGTGTGGAGAAGCATGCCAGGACATGTAGTGGAGGCAGAAACACTGGGGGGTTTTCAGGCTTGATAATGTTAGATACTATGTAGCTTTTAGGCAAACTAAGCAGTAGGTACACTCTTGTCTTGTCTTGTCTTGTCTTGTCTTGTCTTGTCTTGTCTTGTCTTGTCTTGTCTTGTCTTGTCTTGTCTTGTCTTGTCTTGTCTTGTCTTGTCTTGTCTTGTCTTGTCTTGTCTTGTCCAGAGGAATGCCCCAGTTGCAGAAGTGATTGTGGGCAGAACGATAAGTTCTGCAGAGAACGTGTCCCAGGTAAGCCTATCATTCACCCAGCTTGCTGAACTAGTCAAAGCAGTAGCAATTTCAACTTAACAGTTTAGATAGTTTCCCAAATGGGTAAATTAAGTAATGTATTCACCAAGATAAAAGACAATGACAGTTCCCTTCTAATTTAGGTTTATTTTGCAGTATTGCTCAATTTTGCTGACAATATGCAAAATGTCTTCTTTGTTTTTTTCCATCATTCAACTTGCTGTTTTTTGAAAAATATTTTTTTGCGAATGTTTTATGTTTCAAATGAAGACACGGTAATCATAATTGAACATTTATAGGATGTCCATAACATCTTCAGCTAACTGCTACAGCACTGGTTGTGTTTAACTGAAGCTGGCTGCTGTGACTATACAGTATTTGGCTGTAGCAATCTGCCTACATTGTGACTGCTGTTCTGTTTGCTTTTTGTCCCAGTGTTAGACTCTGACCAACAGGAAACACCTGAGCACCCAGTCAGTGAGAGCCACCCCTACTCTAATAGGCACACCCACTCAGATAACCACACCCACTCTGCTGACCACACCCACTCCGATAACCACACCCACCATACTGGCCATACTCACTATGATGACCACACCCACTCTGATGACCACACCCACTCCAGCCAGCCTGGGACTGGATGTGAAGTTGAGGCTGTTTATTTCAATCGCCCATGCATTAACTCAAGCCCCAGACTGTGGTTCCGAGGTGATCAGGGGTGTTCCTATGCAGCGAACCTCCCCGGCAAGTGCAACGCCCCAATAATGCCATACTCAGATCTGGCAGGACGGGGGAATGAACCCCAGTCCTCTGTGTGCAACTGCAACGAACGAAAGTGTGATGCCCTGTGCCTGTCAGGCTTCAGAACAACAAACCCAATAGCGAGACCACAGAAGTTCAAGTTAAAGTTCTTTATTAACTTGTTAAAGTCTTTATTAATTTTGAGGCAGAGTAGACAAGCCAGAGTCAAGAACCAACAGTTCTTAAACGATACTCCAAGCAGGGGTCCGATAGCCAGGCAAACAGATGCAACAAAAACAATAAGATAGTCCAAAATAGCAGATGAACAGAATCGAAAACCAAAAACACAAACCAATAAATCAAAGGGAATCCAAACACAGCAGGTCAAAGACGAACAGAAGGGTAATCTAGGAATCAGAAGTCGAAAGCCAAACAAGTCAATACACAGGTAATCAGACAGGAAAAAACACTGGAAAGCATTGTGGAAGCACATGACAATCTGGCAAATACAACACAAAATAGACAGGTGTATATAGGGAGATAACAAGAGGAAACAAGAATCCGGTGAGTACAACAATCAGGAAATGGAACACAGGTGATAGGGAATGAACTGACTGACTGCCTTCTAGAAGCACAGAGGCAAAAATACTGAGGACTTACAAAATACAAGATGCAGAAAACGCAGATCATAACAGCGCCACTGAGATGCTTAGCTATGTCTTATATGGTGCTTAGCCGTGCACCACCGCAGTGCTTTAAAGAAACTCCATCCATCCATCTATTATCTTAACCCGCTTATCCTAAACAGGGTCGCAGGGGGGCTGGAGCCTAACATACATTGGGCGAAAGGCAGGCTGGACAGGTCGCCGGTCCATCGCAGGGCACACACACGATTCACTCACACACTCATACTCTCCAATCAGCCTAACCTACATGTCTTTGGACTGTGGGAGGAAACCCACACGAACACGGGGAGGACATGCAAACTCCACAAAGAGAGGCCCTGGCCAACTGGGATTACGAACCCAGGACCTCCTTGCTGTGAGGTGGCAGTGCTACCCACTGCACCATCCATGCCACCCTGCTTTAAAGAAACTTTTTTAAAATGACACATTTTACTTGGGGTGGATGTTAAGGGTTTGGGACCCTTCCTTGGACCTCATATACCAGGGCGTGTGACTGTGGTCTGTCTTTGACCATCTCAGGTGCAGATTCTGAGAATCGGGAGGAGACCACAGTCAACCGAGCCAGTCTGGGCACAGAACCAGCACCAGAGAACACATCCTCATGCCTGGCCCAGTCCCAACCCTCATCTGCTGACTCAGATAACTCAGATGAAAGTAGATGTTCAGCAGATACTGAAAACATGGATGGGACCAAGAGTAAGGACACCAAAGACACTGTGTGTATTGCACATGAAGAACAGAAGGTGAGATTTGACAAATCTCAGAGCCAAACTCCAGTTCTGTAGGTCAGAATGTCCAGTTGTTTAATTCCAGTCCTGGAGGGTCAAATTAAAAAAGGGCTTTGTGTAGGCCAATCAAGGATTGTGATTTTTCCAAGCAATCATTGAATTACGCACTTGCTAAACACACCAAAAACCAGGAAACACTGCAGCTTGATTGGACAGCCTCTATGACTGACAGGTCCCAGCTGCATCAATCAACTAATTAAAATATGTATTAAAATATTGTATAAAACAAATACCAACAAAGGGCTTGCAAAATTTGAATACACTGTCTGTGATGTTTTTCATTGCAGGAAACTGAAGACTCAGAGCAGAGTGTGAGTGTCTCTGAAGATGAGACCATCAGTAAAGGTGAGGACCCCATGCAGAAGAGGAGGGAGACCTCCTGGACAGGTCGCCGGTCCATCGCAGGGCACACACACGATTCACTCACACACTCATACCCACAGGCAATTTAGACTCTCCAATCAGCCTAACCTGCATGTCTTTGGACTGTGGGAGGAAACCCACACGAACACGGGGAGGACATGCAAACTCCACAAAGAGAGGCCCCGGCCGACTGGGATTACGAACCCAGGACCTCCTTGCTGTGAGGTGGCAGTGCTACCCACTGCACCATCCATGCCACCCTGCTTTAAAGAAACAGTTTTTTAAAATGACGCATTTTACTTGGGTGAATGTTTAGGGTTTGGGACCCTTCCTTGGACCTCATATACCAGGGCGTGTGACTGTGGTCTGCCTTTGACCATCTCAGGTGCAGATTCTGAGAATCGGGAGGAGACCACAGACAACCGATCCAGTCTGGGCACAGAACCAGCACCAGAGAACACATCCTCATGCCTAGCCCAGTCCCAACCCTCCTCTGTTGGCCCAGCTAAGTCAGATGAAAATAGATGTTCAGCAGGTACTGAAAACATGGATGGGACCAAGAGTAAGGACACCAAAGACACTGTGTGTTTTGCACATGAAGAACAGAAGGTGAGATTTGACAAATCTCAGAGCCAAACTCCAGTTCTGTAGGTCAGAATGTCCAGTTGTTTAATTCCAGTCCTGGAGGGCCAAATTAAAAAAGGGCTTTGTGTAGGCCAATCAAGGATTGTGATTTTTCCAAGCAATCATTGAATTACGCACTTGCTAAACACACCAAAAACCAGGAAACATGGTATGTATGGTCTTGTAGGCATCATGTGAAGGCCTTGCAAACAACCAATCAGTGACTTAAATTACGCATTTGCTAAAAACACAAAAAACACTGCTTCCATCCAAGATTTGGGTTTCAGATCTCTGCTCTAGAGCCATTCCTCGAGGCACATTCAGACACACCCAGAAGTCTTGCCTGAAAGCTTGTGATTGGACAGCCTCTATGACTGACAGGTCCTAGCTGCCTTATTCAACTAAGCAGGACTTAACCTAACCACTTCCTGGAATACTGTCTCGTATTCATATTAATAAAGAAGTCAATGAATTAAAATATTGTGTAAAACAAAAACAGAACACTTGCAAATTATGAAAACACTGTCTGTGATGGTGGCGGCACGGATGGTGCAGTGGGTAGCACTGCCGCCTCACAGCAAGGAGGTCCTGGGTTCGAATCCCCGTCGACCGGGGCCTCTCTGTGCGGAGTTTGCATGTTCTCCCCGTGTCTGCGTGGGTTTCCTCCGGGTACTCCGGTTTCCTCCCACAGTCCAAAGACATGCAGGTTAGGCTGATTGGAGAGTCTAAATTGCCCGTAGGTATGAGTGTGTGAGTGACTGGTGTGTGTGCCCTGCGATGGACTGGCGACCTGTCCAGGGTGTATTCCTGCCTTTCGCCCAATGTATGCTGGGATAGGCTCCAGCCCCCTGCGACCCTGTTCAGGATAAGCGGGTTCAGATAATGGATGGATGGATGTCTGTGATGTTTTTCATTGCAGGAAACTGAAGACTCAGAGCAGAGTGTGAGTGTGTCTGAAGATGACATGAGTGAAGGTGAGGACCCCAAGCAGAAGAGGAGGGAGACCTCCTGGGAAACCAAGTAGGAAGAGGTGCTGGTAGGCCAGTGGGAGGTGCTCTTCCCTCTGGACCAAGCAGAAATCCAATGTCCCAGCACAGTGATAGGGGACAGTGTAGGAGGAGGGGTCCTGGCACTGGACAAATTCACCAAAAAAAGAGACTTCCTCGATCTGACTAATTGTCCTCGATACTTCTTCTCCTCTATATTTCCAACAACTTATCAGGCACTCAGAACGGGGGATCCAATAGCGAGATCACAATGGAATTTCTTTAGAAAATAAGGTCTTTATTTTCTCAGGGTAGGTTGGTACAGCCAGGGTCAATAGCCAGCAAACAGTTATAGCAGGGATAAGGCAGTTCGTAAGCGATAGTCCAGGCAAAGGGTCTCCAGCAAACATATGAATTGAGGATAATGCAAAGAATAGTCGCGGTCACAGGAAATGGGTCGAAAACAAACAGGCTAATTAAACAGAAACACGATCCAGAAACGAAAGTCCGTAAACAGAAATAGGTTGAAAAACTATGGGTCAGAACAAGACAGAAGGAATAAGCTAAACTCGATGGTCAGGAACAAAACAGGTCAAAACAGGTATCAATACGAAAACGCTGGTGAGTATGGAATAAACACATAACAATCTGGCAACTAACTTCACAAATATAGGGGTTTTTATACACAGGTAACGAGAGCAAATGGGAGTCAGGTGGGAAAACAATCAGGAAGTGAAACAGGTGAAACCAATGAATGAAGTGACAGGGAGACTACGGTGTGCACGGAGGTAACAAAAATGCTAACAACATGGGGAGAATACAGAACATGAAAAACACGAAACCTAACACAACTTCCCTTTCCCATGTTCCCACAGGTGGAGAATTGTCACAGTGGTTGAAAAGAGGAGCCAGTAACATATTCACGGGTGCAGAACAAAGGATTGGTTCACTGCGCAGGTGGATAAGTGCCAAACAGAGCGTAATCCAAACAGGCAAGAGTTCAAAACCAGGTAGGCAGTCCAGAAGCAGGGCAGAGGTGCAGAGTCCACAAAACAAGAGAAGAGTCCAGAGAAGCAGGCAGGGGTCATCAACAAGAAATCCAGAAAACTAAAACTGCAAAAAACAGGGAGAAGGCTCAGGAACAAGGAGTCTAGAACAGGGGTAAAGGAATACAAGGGCTCGGGACTTGAAAACAGGATAAGACAAACTAGCAAGGTGCAACTGAGAAAGACAGGTATAAATACACAGGGGAATGAGACAAACTAGGCGGGGCATGGGAGTGAGGGCGGTCTAACAAATAAACATCAGGTGAGACACATGGAAGGGCAATAATACAATGATGAGGGAGGAACAAAAACGTGGGACTGGATTCACGTAGACACACATGTAATACAAACGGCTCCAGACTAGGGAGTAGACAATTGCACAGAGTAAAGGAATGTAGAGATAGCGGAGAGCAGGTGCAAACACTTCGCTGAATCGAGGCAAGCAATTTAGGGATAGAACCGGGAGGCGGAGTTATGGAGCAGTATTGCAATAGAGGTAGAGTTAGTCTGTTAGTTACCTGATTACATTACAAATACCCAAAACTAGTGAATGTTAGTTTGATAGTTAGACGAACATATTACTGCATTAATCCTGTGTTAGTTGGGATTAGTATATTAGTGCTATCTACAAACATGAAATGGAGAGAAAGCAGGAAATAAGAACAGCGAGACAGAAGGAATCGTGGGAAACCGGAAAATTCCAAAACCACCCAAATAGTGAAGCAAGCAGACAGGGGACTCGGGATCAGAAAACATTCAGACACAGACATCACAGGGGAAGACGAGTGCAAAGACTAATGAATGCAAACATAAAACCAGACATGAATATGAAAAATAATACATTTACAAAAATACCAAAGAAACTAACAGACAAAAATCAGGATCATAATAGAATAATGAGTTTCCATGTGACCTACCTAGTGATAGCCAGTGACCTACCTAGTGCTCTAGCAGCAGTGATTTTTAAGGCTGTAATGAACTTAATTAAAGAATACATTTCTGTGACCTCTTATTAAAGGTGCACGGTTAAGGCATCAGACTTTGGTTCAACACACCAGGAGTCCAGCAAGGGTGGAGGGAGGGACTCGACAGTGAGGATCACTGCATACAAGTATCTCTGAACACCTCAGAATCACGGTCCAGGGCTAGAGATTAATTGATGATGAACAGGGTTCAATAACTAGCCATAGCATTACTCAGGAGTATGAAACATTCACTCTGCCAAGAACTTTAGTCATTTTTTGATGTGCAAGTATAGGTATTATTTTATTACTGTACTACTGTGCACATGTAGTAATGCAGCTTCCATCCCCAATGACAGGAACCAGTCTGGAGGAGCTGCTGAGAGACCTGGGACTGGAACACCACCTGAAGAACAAGCTGACTCTGAGCCAGGTGCTGCAGATTGATGGAGAGACTTTATCTGATGAAAGCATCCAGTCTCTGAAAGATCTGCCATGGTGTTTCCTGAGGAAGCTGATGATGGTGAATGTGTCCTTTCGTAGAATGAGCTGCTCCTCGGAACAGGACACAGAGCCCCAAAACCTGGATAGTTTACTGAGCACTGAGGACAATCCACAGGACCACAGCAAAAGAGTCAACCCCCTTGACCTCATAACTGCTGTATTTCTGTGCTCAGATGGCTTTCTCCAGCAGGAGATGGCTTTGAAAATGTCCATGTGCCAGGTCTCTGTGCCTCTGCTGCTTCCTACATGTGATACCCAGCAGTGCACGTTAATGCTGTGGGCCATGAGGGATATTGTGAAAAAGTACAAGCCACACTCTGTGGATGACCAAAGAGGGTTTGTGGAAGAGAGCATTGTTCTGTCTGACCTCCCCATGGTCTCTTTTGTGAGGCTAGGAAACTGCAGCATGTCCAAGTCTCACATTCTGAACCAAGTCCTCAGCAACCCTCAGCAGTACCATGATACCTTTGTTCACAAAAACATGGAGTGTGGTGACACCCCAAGGAGGATTTCCAATGGGCTGGTGGAAATCAGCTGGTATCTGCCCAGTGGGAACAAAAACACTGACATCTTCTCTGAGCCTCTGGCTATAGCTAACCTCCGTGGGGACCTCAGAGACTTTGAAACTCAGTACGCTTTCCTCTGCCACACATCTACTGCTATATTTGTGTTTTGCGATGACTTTGAGTTTGAACAAAGATTTCTGGCCTCTAAGCAATTTAAGACTCATTGGATTTTGATCACCAATTCACAGAGCCAGAGTTTCAATGAGGATGACTTCAGGAGATGTGTTTCTGAGAGAAAACCCAGGAACATCATCAAAAAGCATCAGCGGATGAATGATGCAGAATTCAACAAAAAACTGTGTTCGGCTATCCGTGGAATTTTAAAGGAAAACATTAAAATGAGCATTGAAAGGATGTCTGACGTTGCCCTTAATTTAGGGATCCATGTTGATGAAGAATACATCCACTGTAAGAGCGGCAAGCTTAAGGCTGATGAAATCACACGAGGAATATCTGACATATCGAGCTTCAAGGAGAAAGAGCTGCCCTTGCAAGGCACTGCATGGAAACAGCTGGCCAAACTGGAGAAGGAGCAGTGCAGGTTGAAAAATGCTGGGGAGAAAAACATAGAAGTTTACAAGAATGAGCTTGCAGATCAGAGGCAGGAGCTCAGAGAAGAGCAGAGGGCTCACAGCATCTCCGATTCTATGTCCCGTTTCATCTCTGCGATGTGCAATTCCACAGAGGAGTGCAAGTATTTCCTCAAGTGGATGGGGATCAATCTGGACAATCTGTCACGCACACACCTTCCACCTCTTCGGACAAAGTACAAGGAACAGTGTCAGAGTTCCTCAGAAAACAAGGAGCTCATTGCACAGTTGGACAGGGAGATCTCCAGCTGCTCCTTGGGGACGGAGCACTTCCTGAGGGAAATGGGTCAGCTGTACGAGTCGGCCTGCTCACTCCCCAAAGCCCTCACTCCAGAGATGAAGCGCCTGCCACGTCTCTGTGCCAAGCTGCTACAGGAGGGCTTTCCTCTGGAGCTGGTGGATGGAGACTCAAGCAGTATTCCTCTGGAGTGGGTGACGCAGGTTTTGAAAGAACTCCATGATCTAACAAAGAATACATGCAAGATCCGGGTGGTCACTGTACTGGGGATACAGAGCACTGGGAAGTCCACCCTCCTGAACACCATGTTCGGGGTCCAGTTTGCTGTCAGTAGTGGCAGGTGCACCAGAGGGGCCTTCATGCTCCTCATCAGAGTGAAAGAGGATTTTAAAGTGCGGCTTGGGTGTGATTACATCATGGTTATTGACACTGAAGGTTTGAAGGCACCACAGTTGGCACAGCTGGATGACAGTTATGAGCATGATAATGAACTGGCCACTCTGGTGGTGGGACTGAGTGACATCACAGTCATCAACATTGCCATGGAGAATTCCATGGAAATGAACGATATCCTGCAGATTGTGGTGCACGCCTTCCTGCGCATGAAAGAAGTTGGGAGAAAACCCTGCTGTCAGTTTGTGCACCAGAATGTGCCAGACATCTCTGCCCATGACAGTAACATGAGAGACAGGAAGCTTCTGCTGGAGCAGCTGAATGAGATGACCCAAGCAGCAGCTAAGATGGAAAAGAAGGGAAACAACAAAACATTTACTGATGTCATGGAGTATGATCAAGAGAGAAACACCTGGTACATCCCTGGGCTCTGGCACGGCAACCCTCCCATGGCCCCTATCAGTGTTGGCTACAGTGAGTCTGTGGATCTTTTCAAGAGGAGTGTGATTGGGAAGTTTATGGAACAAAAATATGGAAACAGCTCAGCACACACAATCATTGAGTTCCTTGAATGGACCAAGAGCTTATGGAAAGCAGTGAAGTATGAGAACTTCATCTTCAGTTTCCGCAACAGCCTTGTGGCTGAAGCTTATGCTCAGCTTTGCACTGAATTCAACCAATGGGATTGGGCCTTCAGGAAGAACATGTACTCCTGGCTAATGGAAGCTGAGACAGAGGTATCAAACTTTGGCACAGAAGCAGAATTTAAGAATTTGGATGAGTTACTGAACCGCCTGAAAACTCAGGCCTTGGAAGAACTGATGAAAGGGGAAACGCTCATTTTGTCCAACCTCACTGAATTCTACAAGAGGCAAGAGGGACACGTTCACTTGGTAGTGAAGTACAAGGAAGACTTGAACAACACAGCCAAAACCATTAGGACGGAGACACAGAACTCTGTGAAAAACAAGCTTGAGGCAGCGGTGGAGATCAGAAAGGGTATGTTCAGGTTAGAGAGCATCAAGAACAATCAAACAGCCACAATGGAGAAAAAGGTGCAGGGGCTGATTGAGAAATGCAGGAAATGTAAAGATCTGTCTGATCAACAGCTGGAGGATGAATTTGAGATGATGTGGGATGAGACTGTAGCAGAGCTGCGGTTCCCTGGCATGGAAGAACGAGACATTGTGCAAGACATCTCCCACCAGCTGTGGGTTAACTTAGCGATGAAAGGCAGCTCAGTACGTGAAATACTGTCAAATGTGAGCAACTTGTCTGAATATGGAAGAGAGCCATGCAAAGTGAAAAGTAAACATTTGGGATCAAAGCAATGGTTTTGGAATATATCCTCAGGAAAGGAGCTGAAGGAGTTTCAGCAGGTAGTTGATCACATCATTGAGCAGAGCAAGCAATTTGTCGATGAGAAAGTGAGAACAAGATCTGATTACCATAAAACATACACAATAGAGTTGCTTTTCGAGGTAGACGAAATCCTGGACAGGCACAGGAGTCTGGAAACAACTGCTGAATTTCAGGCCAAGCTGAAAATCCACATCTGTGGACATGCTGCACGGGAGTTTAAAAAAATGCATCTGGCTTTCATCCATGCAAATGATCCTCGTCACTGTCTGGAACAGTTCAAGCAACAGTACAACACAGACTTTAAGGACCTGTTCAACAAAAGAGACCAGTGTCAGAAGAAAGCCAAAGATTTCACTGTCAACTGTCTTCAACCTGCGGTGAAGGAATACATCACCAAATCTCTGGGCCCTGACCTTGTGGATGAAATGTTGGCAGGGCAGAAAGCCATTGCTTTCAGCACTCGAACCTTCTTCCAGTTCTCAGTCCTTGAGCAGCTGCTTAAGGATGATAACTTACGGGACTTTGTGAGATACATAAAGAAATATGAGACCTTTGTACAGGACTGGATATTGAAGCAGATGGTGGAGCAGTTCTCGGAGGGAGATAGCCTCAGGAACATTGAGATTAATCGCCTGAAGGCGATGGTTGGCAGAATAAAAAAAGCCATTAAGACCTCACAGATGAAGGCAGCTGAACAGGCAGCAGGAAGGGGTGAGGAGGCCCAGAACATTCAGCAGTTCATTCAGGATATCTGTAGTGACCTAGCGAAGGAGCTTGTCATCCCCAAAGACCCCCTCAGCGCAGTCCTGGCCTTAAACTCTGCCAAACCAGAAGAATTTTCTCGGTGTCTGGAGGGGCTCGTGGATGAAATGGAGCAGGCCTTTACCAGAGAGTTTCAGAGAGGTGGGGATGTGAGGGCCAGGCTGACCTCACTGCCCTTTCTGCCACAGAAGGAGCTGTTTAATAGGGTGTTTGGCTGTGGGAAGCAGTGTCCCTTCTGCAAGACCCCCTGTGAAGCTGGTGGCAAGAGTCACACAGAGCACTTTGCTTCCATTCACCGTCCTCAGGGGATTGGGGGATGGAGATATTGTGAATCGAGTATATTAGTGAGCAATATCTGCTCCACTGATGTTGCCAGTGAGAGGCGCTTCTACTTGACTCCAACAGGGGAGGAACTGCATCCATACAAGGATTATCAGAGCATTTTCCCTGACTGGCTCATCCAGCCCGACACCAGCATCCAGGCCTCAGATTACTGGAAGTACATCTTCAGCAAGTTTAACAAGCAGTTTGCAGAGGTATATAAAGCCAAGCCTGCTGATATTCCCCCTCAATGGAGATATATAACCCAGGAACAAGCCACGCAAAGTCTGAAGGAATACTTCTTGATTAAAACAGGAAGAGATTAAATTGAATGGATTACACAGCCCCTGTTTCAGTCGGGTTGAAAATGCATCCTCTGAGTGGCATTAATATCAAATAATCTACTCACAGGCATGACTCATAATAGTTAAGGGGGACAGTTGAATTCAATCATCACTGATGTTTGGAAAGAGTGAGATCACTGATCACTGATAGAGACACTGCTGAATTTCTGCCTCCCCGGAGTCTTCTCTGGTTCTGTGAGAGATAATACCATCAGCAGCTCATTGTACTCATAAAATCATATTCATACTCTGAAGTGATATGCAGCATTTATCTGTACAAATCCTGCCTGTGAATCATCAAGACTGATATCTGTCCATTGTTCCATTCATTGGGATGGTAAATAGGCTGTGATATTTTAATAGTTTAACAGAGTAAATTTCATATTGTCACCTCCATATTAAAGAAGATTTTCTTTCTTTTTTTTACAAAAATCCAAAATATGTGTTCTATCTCGTAAATCATTCTTATAATTAAAGCTTACAACCTTCAGGTGTCATTGGCAATTATCAGCTCTACATCACTGCTTGCTGAGGTGTTCATTATTTACTGCCTTGTTGATCTGTTATATGTTAGATAATCATCACTATATGTTATATGTAACTATTATGACAATATTTTTCCATTTAGAAAACTGAATTGAACCTTTGTTCACATTCACATTCTCACATTAAAAATAAACTTTTCATTTGATTTGAACTGTATTTTGTTCTGCCTTGAACTACGCTGAAAGTAAAATTTTTCTCAAATGCAAATTGCAAAAACTGAAATCTCTCATTTTGTTTTTGAATGGTTCAATGTATGCAATCTATGCACTGTGTCTATTGAATGATTTGTTTTGCGTGGTTCAATCTATGCACTGTGTCTATTCTGCAATATAGTCTGATATATATAAATGCCATAATTTCAATGCACCAATGGTGGCCCGTTTCTGTACATTTGATATTTGTTAAAAAAAGAAAATAATAAATTAGGCACGTAGTTCCGATGGAAGACGGCAACTCACACAGAAGAGTTTAGCTGTTCAAGTGTGTTTGTTGTGTGTTGTGTGTTGTGTTAGTGTGCTACACAACACTATATATATTTTTTGTCTTGAAGTTCAACTGACCAAATATATTATGAGCATGCAACTTGTTTGGCTATGTAACTATCTGGCTATATAACTAAGATATGATAGTCTACCACAAACGATGCAACTGTAACTTAATATGAGACAAATAAAGGTTTTAGCTAAACTCGCATGATTGAAGAGGATAAGAGATAAAAGAACGTCCAGCTGCCCAAACTGCTCTCCAGACACGCAATCACTGAAATTCTGTATACTATTGCTTATTTCCAGCTTGGCATTAGGGAGTTGGGTGGAGGAGAGGTCTGGTCTGGGAGACAGGACTTGGTCAATTACTCCTAAACAATCATGTGGTTCTCCGTCATCTGCTGTGGGGAGAAGAGTAGCTGGGTTTAATACAGTGCATCGTTTGACTGGTAACATTTGGTAGTGATAGTAAAACATGTTGGTAGTGCAGCATTCTTGCTGGTGAGAAGTGAGCTGTCTGTTGTTTCAACAGGATGTTCAGACACTGCATGGGGCAGCCAGAGCAGCGGATGCCATAACCGCAGAAGCAGCAGCTGTCACTGTTCACTTTCTTTCTTTCTACCTCCCTCTCTTTCTTTCTTTCTTTCTTTCTCTTTCTCTATCTCTCTCTCTGTCTGTCATACACACACACACTCCACGCATCATTACAGCATTGGTGAAATGAAAAAGGCTATAGACTACACAGGCCTTCTCTCTTACCGAATAAATTCAGACATACCCCAAAATCATTCACTATTTTCTCATAATAATAAAGAAGGCCAGGGCTGGTATCAAAGTAAATTAATAACCACATGGCTTTCCGTTTAAAAGAGTTGCAGGCAGCGAAACGCATCTAGTGGAGTTAGTAAAATGCCGACCGCAAGAACAAAATCATGACACTGTATTCAAGCCAGTCTCGCTGTAGCCCTTTTCTTATGTCCATTTTCTTGATCTTTAAGTGAAGTCTGATAATCACATGGATGGATGTACGCTTGCTCTCAAAGGTATTAACACCATCTGACTTGGTCAGTGCCCGCGCTTATTTTAATGTGATAGGTAAAGTACCACACCAATGAGCACACACTTCCTGAAATTCAACCTCATGTAACGTAAATATGACCGACAAGGGTGTGTTATTTTATTATATTTATTTATTTTCCTGCTTTTTTTATTTTATAATGGCAAGGTGGAAGTCCGCTTGCTACACCATCCAAGCGCTTTGAATAATGTGTGATAGGCCTCAGCTTTCCAACTGTCAGTGTAAATGATTTTTCCATGTCAGCTAGCCCCAACATAGGGGCCTGCTTGTAACTGGGATCCACTGCCTACAGTATCCAATCATTCCTAGAAAAGAGATGACCTGCTTTTTAGTTGTGAGTTTAGGTATTTGAGCAATTGCGTGCACTCTCTCATTACCTAATGTTTTCCCTTCTGCAGAGATATTATGACTCAGGTATTTAACTGTAGATTGTGCCAGCTGGACGTTGTTTGGTGGTACTTTGTTCCCTGTCTCCGCAAAGTATGTTAATAGTCAAACTGCTTTGCATGTTTCTTGTTCTGGCAAACAGACGAACAAATCATCAACATGTTAGAGCCGCATGATTTTTCCTGTTCTAAATGTAATCGCCTCTAGACACTCTCGTAACGCTGATGAGAACACCACAGGTAATTCAGCATGCCCCCGGGGCATTCATGTCTAAGTGTTTTGTACTTTTTAAGGAGAAAGAGCTACATTTGGTTGAAAACTGAAAGTTTTCCAGCAACTACGATGTAGCCATGGTATATCCAGGTAAATCCTGAGCTGTATTGGGGTTAACTTAGTCCGTCGAAATGTCAAAACATCTCTCAACCTATTGTTCCACCCCTAGACGTCTAAATTCCTGTTTTGCTCAACACAGCAACTTCATTCTCACATTGCTCAATCTTGCAATCATTAACATCAGTCAAAGTAAATGTACTTCACTGGCATTGCATTCAAATTCAAATGAGCCAATTAGCATCCAGGAAGCTGCTAATTCTCCCAGCAGTTACCGTGAATTAGTTCAGTTGCTGGACTGGTTTTCTGCTGTAAACTCAGCGTTCCACCAAGTCAGGGGGCTGTTTTTATAGACCTTATGATATAGAAAGTATAAATTATATTGTTTAACAGAAGAGCAAGCGATGAAATAGGTGTGTGCAGTTTGATTGGCAATGTGGTGCATTTTTTTGTGAGCCTCGCCATCGCCATGTCTCTGAACATCTCTTAACGTCTCTTAATGTCTCCCTCTCATCACTGGGTGATGGTGAAGCTTCGGTGGCAAATCCTGCACTCGCCCTTTTGGGATCTCAGCCGCGTGCATCTCCTCTCCCAGCCTCTGTTATTTTGCCCAATAACAACATTTTTAAATATAAGAGGGTAATTGGAGCAGATCATTAAAGGAATTACCTTTTTTATTTATTTATATATATTTTTACTATAATCTTATGTTCATGCGGGGTGCGGGACATAGGTTAAAGTTCCAAATTGGCAATGGTTTTGTTTTTGCCCACATTTGGTACTCTGCTCCGACTCTCCCTTCTCCTTTCCCGTCCCTTCAGTTCATGTTGTCAAACCCCTGTTCTTGACGTGAGGTCCAGTGTTCTTCACTGCACCTCTTCCTCAGGGGGCAGGTGGCCAGGATTCATCTCCTCTATCCGGACAGTCTCTTGCCCAGTGCCCAGCTTTTCCACATTGGTGACAGGTGTCTGATCCTGGGGGTAGATATAGTCTGGTCCAGGGTGTACGCACGGTCAGGTTCTGGGGGTACGTACGGACCTGATCCTGGGGGTATGTGTAACCCCTATATTAAATATTAAGAATGCAGAAGCCAGCTTATAGTAGGGACCGCAAGGAAAATTTTATTCCAGGGAGGATGTACGTACTTTAGTTTCTATTGTCTGAACTGGAACGCACTGAGTCCTACAATTGCACACAGCATACAGTTTTCTTTGCAAATGTGAAAAGGAAACTTACACAATGATACAGCATAAAAATAAAAAACTTGATAATCACAAAATCTTTTACGCTGCAGCTTGTTAACAACCTCTGAATGTGTTGATCGGAATTCTCAAATTGAACTATCTAGAATCAGTCCATGAACATGTTTGTTTGGAGAAAAAAAAAAAAACGTAGGAGTCAAAGTTAAACGGGTACCTGTGTCATAAAAAAATTCTGTTCCAATTCCTACTTGATCCCGTTGACGAAAGGAAGAAAATTTGTGAGCGGCACCGGGGCTCCCTCTAGTGGTGTCCTCGAGGCAACTGACGGATGACCCAAGACAAACTCTTCTCAGTCTCTGACACCTAAGCACCTAAGCTAGGCATGCAAACTTTGTAGGAGCAAGAATTATCGCCAGTGGATGCAGTGGTTACTTTACAGGACTGTACTGCTACTGCCTCAAGTCTTCACACTTACGTCCTGGCGCGCACATGCTCTACCAGTGCATTTATATTGCTAGCTAAGTGCAGCTAGGTACATTACATTTTGTCCTACATATAAAACATAACAATTTTAACCTCAACAGTCAATATATTCTTTCACCAACTATTGCATCTCAAAATAAAGTACTTGATGCAAACTTTAGACAGTGATACGTTTGTCTATTCCGTTAATTGAAAACCCAAAATAGCTAGCAACTGTACTAGCCATGTACAACTCCCGATGATTGATATTTTTAATATAGTTTTAACATACATGCTCTTTAATTAACATGCATAAGACTCTACCATTTCTTTTGGTCCTGATGTTATATTGTGAACTTTATAACCCACGCATTTCACATTTTCAACCAAGAATAACGTGTTGCTTACTTGCGTCTAATTAGCAGCTAGCAGTAACAGCTTTGGCCCGCCATTTATATGATTAAGTATTAATACACTGTTTCAACTAAAAGCAATTTCTTTATAATATAGACAAATGCTTACCTAATATGAGAGGCATGTAATTGCAAACTTTGTAGGAGCAAGAATTATCGCCAGTGGGTGCAGCGGTTACAGTGGGGCAAAAAAGTATTTAGTCAGCCACCAATTGTGCAAGTTCTCCCACTTAAAAAGATGAGAGGCCTGTAATTTTCATCATAGGTATACCTCAACTATGAGAGACAAAATGAGAAAAAAAAAATCCAGAAAATCACATTGTCTGATTTTTAAAGAATTTATTTGCAAATTATGGTGGAAAATAAGTATTTGGTCAATAACAAAAGTTCACCTCAATACTTTGTTATATACCCTTTGTTGGCAATGACAGAGGTCAAACGTTTTCTGTAAGTCTTCACAAGGTTTTCACACACTGTTGCTGGTATTTTGGCCCATTTGGCCCATGCAGATCTCCTCTAGAGCAGTGATGTTTTGGGGCTGTCGCTGGGCAACACGGACTTTCAACTCCCTCCAAAGATTTTCTATGGGGTTGAGATCTGGAGACTGGCTAGGCCACTCCAGGACCTTGAAATGCTTCTTACGAAGCCACTCCTTCATTGCCCGGGCGGTGTGTTTGGGATCATTGTCATGCTGAAAGACCCAGCCACGTTTCATCTTCAATGCCCTTGCTGATGGAAGTGGAGGTTTTCACTCAAAATCTCACGATACATGGCCCCATTCATTCTTTCCTTTACACGGATCAGTCATCCTGGTCCCTTTGCAGAAAAACAGCCCCAAAGCATGATGTTTCCACCCCCATGCTTCACAATAGGTATGGTGTTCTTTGGATGCAACTCAGGATTCTTTCTCCTCCAAACACGACAAGTTGAGTTTTTACCAAAAAGTTCTATTTTGCTTTCATCTGACCATATGACATTCTCCCAATCCTCTTCTGGATCATCCAAATGCTCTCTAGCAAACTTCAGACGGGCCTGGACATGTACTGGCTTAAGCAGAGGGATTTGAGTCCCTGGCGGCGTAGTGTGTTACTGATGGTAGCCTTTGTTACTTTGGTCCCAGCTCTCTGCAGGTCATTCACTAGGTCCCCCCGTGTGGTTCTGGGATTTTTGCTCACCGTTCTTGTGATCATTTTGACCCCACGGGGTGAGATCTTGCGTGGAGCCCCAGATCGAGGGAGATTATCAGTGGTCTTGTATGTCTTCCATTTTCTAATAATTGCTCCCACAGTTGATTTCTTCACACCAAGCTGCTTACCTATTGCAGATTCAGGCTTCCCAGCCTGGTGCAGGTTTACAATTTTGTTTCTGGTGTCCTTTGACAGCTCTTTGGTCTTGGCCATAGTGGAGTTTGGAGTGTGACTGTTTGAGGTTGTGGACAGGTGTCTTTTATACTGATAACGAGTTCAAACAGGTGCCATTAATACAGGTAACGAGTGGAGGACAGAGGAGCCTCTTCAAGAAGAAGTTACAGGTCTGTGAAAGCCAGAAATCTTGCTTGTTTGTAGGTGACCAAATACACGTGCTCTACCAGTGCATTTATAATGCCCTCCTTACTATTGCCATAAACTGTGACGCTACCGTAGAAAATAGCCGAAAATGCGGCAAAAAACTTCTTAAAGGAACCCCATCACTACCTTACCAACTTAGTGTGGGTTACATATGTACGGTCTGATCCTGGGGGTAAGTACGGTCTGGGCCTGGGGGTACGTACGGTCTGGTCCTGGGGGTACGTACGGTCTGATCCTGGGCGTAGATATAGTCTGGTCCTGGGGGTACATAGGGTCTGGTCCTGGGGGTACGTTCGGTCTGGTCCTGGGGGTACGTATGGTCTGGTCCTGGGGGTACATACGGTCTGGTCCTGGGGGTACGTACGGGCAGAGTTGACTTCCTCCCCGGCCTCCACAGCGCCTGCCTCTTCCCCGTCCTCTCCGTCTCCCCCTTCTGGCCTATCCTTGGTGCAGTTGGAGTTGAGTCGATAGGGCTTTGGCTTTGGCTTTTGCTTTCGCCTCACCACAGCTGCTTCCTCAGGTGAGTAGGCCAGGTCTGGATTACCTGTGTGTCTCATCAGCGGGCTATCCCAGTTACAGGCCCACTGCTGAACTCAACATTTGAGGATTAGACACAGGCACTGGCAGTGTGGAATATGCTGTTGCATGGGGTGGAGGAAGTTTTTATTTTTTATTCTCAGAACTTGCCCTTTCTTCCCTCTCTCTAATACCCTGCCATTGTTTATCCTTTGCTTCATTCATAATTTAAAACCTTCCCCATTCACTTTCTTCTTACCCTTTTTTTCCCTGGCAGCACACCACAGCAGTTTTGCACAATGCCATAATCTATCAGTTTATACGGATTTATAATTCTTAAAGCTTTTATAACTTATAACAGGATTAGAAAATGTACCCTCTACAGCATTCATTTACATTTAACATTTACATTTTTGTCATTTGGCAGACGCTTTTAATCCAAAGCGACTTACAAGTGCATAGGTTCTACTAAGTCAAAGCATCACATCCAGAACTAGGAAAATACACATGGAATGCTGTTCTAAACATAGTCGTCATCATAAGTGCAATTATTATTATTTTTTTTTTTTGGGGGGGGGTTAGACAAGGATAGGGATATCAGAAAGGAGGGACGGGGGAAATCAGGAGGGAGGACTAAGGTAGAGTTTGAAAAGGTGGGTTTTGAGTCTGCATCGAAATAGGGGGAGGGACTCTGCTGTCCTGACAGTGGTAGGCAAGTCATTCCACCACTGCGGAACGAGAACGAAAACAGGCGTGAACATGCAGCTCGACCGCCAGGTGCACGTAGAGAGGGAACCGTAAGGCGACCAGAGCTGGGAGACCGGAGTGGTCTAGCTGGGGAGTAGGGAGTGATCAAGGATTGTGGTGGGGCAGTCCCCTTAGCAGCCTGAAATGCCAACACTAGGGCCTTTAAACGGATGCGTGCGGCAATAGGAAGCCAGTGGAGGCCAATGAGGCCAATGAGGCCAATGAGATCTTACCACTGGAGGAATCTGGTCCTTTTCCCACCAAAAGTCAAAGGAAGGCACAGGAAGTAAAACCTGCTCTTCCCAGAAAGACTGTAAAACCAGAACATTGCCTCACAGTCAACTGTTGGGTCATTGTTAAACGCACTCAGTTTGGAGCATCAAGTTTCATTTCATCTTCACACTTTGCCTTATTTTTCACAGAAAAAACATTGCAGCTGTAATGACGGGGCTGGGCGGAGAGCCAGAAGCGACCGAGAGTAAAAACCCTCCTAAACGAACACGCGGACGCGCTCGTCACTAGATACCGGGAGGAAAGGGAATGGGGATACACAGCCACGAAAATAACTTTTGAGGGAAAACAGAAATGAAGCCAAAAACAGCTATAAGAAAATAAAACAACCCTTTAAAAACAGGGCGAACCACTCAACCAAAATAAGTGCCAAATAACTGAGCACCGGCGGTCGCAGACTGAGGAACAAAATAAAGTACAACCTAGCGGTAAAAAGCTAGGCACAAAAATAAAACCTTGAGGTGCAGCTCAGGACCAAAATGCAAACCAAAATACATTACCAGGGGACAACGTCCCCCAAACACTGGCTCACAGGAGCCCAAAAGAAAAAAAAAAGAAAAACAAAACCCTTGATGAAGATGTCAGCGAATGTATCACAACCAGCTGAACGCCTTCCTTACCTTTAACTCTCTTTGACAGGTAGAGAACGCACACCAGCACAGTACCGGACTCGCAAAGTTTGCAGAGTCTACCTTGTGCATTACCGGCTTTGTGCAAGAGCGAACAGTTGGACACAAAAGCGTTGAAAGACTGTCAGTACCAGCCTTAAATACTCTTCTGTGGGAGAATTCCCCTGGCGCTAATGAAGCCCAGGTGAAAACAATGAGCCCCAGCCCTCTGGTGGTCACACTGGGTCATTACCTCCCACCATGACAGCAGCTGAACTGATTACAGAAGAGATTTTATAGGTAAGTGAAGCTAAATTAAACATCTTCATATTACTGGCTGATATAAACAGCTTCAGACAAGCACTAAAGCACAGGACCGTGCAGGACTTTGTGCTGGGCATGGGAGGCAAATGAAACAAGGGCACCCATTGGTGTTATTCACAACTTATCATACATGCACAGAAAATGCCCAGTGTTAATGCAACACTAAATAGAAAATACCTGAGCTGAGAATGTGCATCCCCCTTCCTGATTTCCTCCATTACTGCATATCTTTCGCAACGAATGGTTTTAGATTTTTAGACAAAATGTAATATTAAATGATTGATGATTGATAATTCCATGTATAAAAGATAAAAGTAATGACTTTATCTTTAGATGCTTAGTCTCTCTAAGCTTAGTAAAGGGAGACTTCGGGGTGATTTGATTGAGGCTTTTAATTTCAATAAAGGAATTAACAAAGTGAACTACAGGCTATTCTTCAGGGTGAGTTTGTTGAGCACAAGAGAGCAGAAGGCAAAGGATACATTTCTCACAGACATTACAAAGTATTTTTTCACACAGAGAGTGGTCTCTGGCTTGATAGTGTTCGATACTATCTAGCTTTTATGCAAACTAAGCAGTAGGTACACTTTAGTGTTTGGTAAAGGTAAGCATTGCTGGGCTGAATGGCCTGTTCTCGTTGTGTTGTGTTGTGTTTGCCCAGAGGGAGGCAGATGGAGTGCCCCAGTTGCAGCAGTGAATGTGGGCAGAATGACAAGTTCTGCAGTGAACGTGTCCCAGGTAAGACTAACATGCTAGTTAGCAACCAGGGCCCCTAGCTTAATTTTCATGTTATTACTTACCTAGCTATCATTTATCCAGCTTGCTAAACTAGTCAAAGCAGTAGCAATTTCAACTTAACAGTTTAGACAGATGGAATATGCTGGTCTGACTGGGTTCAGCGTTTCAGGACCCGGTCCTGGCAGTATACACTGCCTCCTCCGTTTGGTCAGAAACTTCACTCTTATTTTAGGGAGAAAAACTGAGTTAGGAATCCTGCCGACTATGTTCTGTCGTGGAAAGATCCTCTTATTCCTACTTCTGCAGAGGGTGTCAAGAAAAAACCTGTGAGTTTTCTGATAAGACCTTATTCATACTTGCAAGCCAATAAAGAATGGGGGTATGTGCTTACCGACACTTTCCCCAAAATGCAAGAGGGGCAGTCCCTCTTTATACCATTTTACTTTGAACAAACAGAAGCCAGGGCTTAATTCATTGTCTTTTATTTTTGTTTAATATCTTTCTGCCTTTTAAGGTACATCTTTCTTTACACATTTATTTTCACATTTTAATATCTTTAATATCTATTGCTCTGCCAGCAATACCTCTCGCCCAATCATATTTCGATTTTGACTCAGCATCCTGTTATCAAATGTCAGGTCTGAAAGAGGAAGTCTCACAGACATCTACCACTCCCTAGCAGCACACCACAGCAGTTTTGCACAATGCCTTCATGTATCAGTAACAACAGAGTTTATACAAACTCATAATTCTTAAAGCTTTTGAACTCAGTATTCAAAAATTTCCCCTCAACAGTATTCACTGTGAAGGGCTTACCAGTGGAGGAATCTGGTCCTGCTCCAGCCAAAGCCTCACCAAAAGGCACAGGAAGTAAAGAGAACAGGTGCCACACCCGCTCTTCCAAGAAAGACTGCAAAACCAGAACATTGCCTGACAGTCGAGTGTTGGGTCATTGTTAAAGGCACTCAGCTTGGAGCATCAGTTTCATTTCATGTTCACACTTTGCTTTATTTTTCACGGAAAAAACATTGCAGCTGAACTGATCCCAGAAGAGATTTTTTAGGTAAGTGAAATGAAACATCTTCATATTGCTGGCTAATATAAACAGCTTCAGACAAGCACTATAGCACAGGACCGTGCAGGACTTTGTGCTGGGCATGGGAGGCAAATGAAACAAGGGCACCCATTGGTTTAATTCACAGCTTATCATACATGCATAGAAAATGCCCAGTGTTAATGCAACACTAAATAGAAAATACCTGAGCTGAGAATGTGCATTCAGTGCCGTAAAAACTCCCCCTTCCTGATTTCCTCCATTACTGCATATCTTTCACACTGAATGGTTTCAGATCTTGAGACAAAATGTAATATTAGACAAAGGGAATCTGAGTAAATATTTAAATGATTGTTTCATTGATTTAATGAAAAAAGTTATCAAACAATGAAACGTTGAATGAAAAAGTAATTGCCCCCTTAAATTGAATAACTGGTCTGACAGCAATAATTGCAACAAAGCACTTTCTGTAATTTGATATCATAGATTGCCCTCACGACGTCTGAAATGAACTTCTATATATCAACCTAGATTTGTGTGTAGTGTTAACTATATTGACCACATCTGCATTCATTTCTAGTCTTTTTTTTCCCCCATCATCTCAATGAACTCCTCACTTCCCTTAGGTGCTGTTTGGTTTGAGCTTATTTCAGAATACTGCATTTTCTGTTTGTGGTTTGGCCTTATTCTTAATGTTGCATCTTCAGTGGCCCAGCTACAGTATTTACTCGAAACGCCCATCGAGACAACAGCAACATTTTAAATGTATTTTTCTATAGATCCATTTACTTGCACTTGCTGAAGCTTTCGTCTCCTCATGATTGAAAGCTAATCACAATTTGCAAGGACTCTACAGATTTCTGTACTTTTGTGATGCAACATGTCTTTTCTTGTTATTAGTCTGGTTTGGCACCATTGCTCAAAAACCAGGCGAGTTGTTTTAGATCACACCATCTGCTAAATGAATGTAGTCTCAACGTTTTCAGACAGGCAAAGAATTACTTTCAGTTTACTTTTCTTGGAAGGGAATTACCTGGTTTCTTTTACATCTCCAACCTCACATTTCTAAATTTTGTACAAGGTGCTTTGACTCTTCTTGCTGTAACTCTGTGATATTACAAAGGTTCAAAGAAGGGAAACCTGATTGATTCCATGTATAAAACATAAAAGCCATGAGGACTTAAGATTTGATTGAGGCTTTTAAAATCATTAAAGGAATTAACAAATTGAGCTACAGGTGATTCTTCAGGGTGAGTTTGTTTAGCACAACAAGAGAGCATAAATGGAAATTGGCAAAGGATAAATTCTTCACAGATATTACAAAGTCTTTTTTCACACAGAGTGGTCACTGTGTGGAGAAGCATGCCAGGACATGTAGTGGAGGCAGAAACACTGGGGGGTTTTCAGGCTTGATAATGTTAGATACTATCTAGCTTTTAGGCAAACTAAGCAGTAGGTACACTTTAGTGTTTGGTAAAGGTGTGTGTTGTGTTGTGTTGTGTTGTGTTGTGTTGTGTTGTGTTGTGTTGTGTTGTGTTGTGTTGTGTTGTGTTGTGTTGTGTTGTGTTGTGTTGTGTTGTGTTGTGTTGTGTTGTGTTGTGTTGTGTTGTGTTGTGTTGTGTTGTGTTGTGTTGTCCAGAGGAATGCCCCAGTTGCAGAAGTGATTGTGGGCAGAACGATAAGTTCTGCAGAGAACGTGTCCCAGGTAAGCCTATCATTCACCCAGCTTGCTGAACTAGTCAAAGCAGTAGCAATTTCAACTTAACAGTTTAGATAGTTTCCCGAAAGGGTAAATTAAGTAATGTATTCACCAACATAAAAGACAATGACAGTTCCCTTCTAATTTAGGTTTATTTTGCAGTATTGCTCAATTTTGCTGACAATATGCAAAATGTCTTCCTTGTTTTTTTCCATCATTCAACTTGCTGTTTTTTGAAAAATATTTTTTTGCGAATGTTTTATGTTTCAAATGAAGACACGGTAATCATAATTGAACATTTATAGGATGTCCATAACATCTTCAGCTAACTGCTACAGCACTGGTTGTGTTTAACTGAAGCTGGCTGCTGTGACTATACAGTATTTGGCTGTAGCAATCTGCCTACATTGTGACTGCTGTTCTGATTGCTTTTTGTCCCAGTGTTAGACTCTGACCAACAGGAAACACCTGAGCACCCAGTCAGTGAGAGCCACCCCTACTCTAATAGGCACAGCCACACTGACGACCACAGCCACTATACTGGCCACACCCACTCAGATAACCACACCCACCATACGGGCCATACTCACTATGATGACCACACCTCCTCTGATGACCACAGCCACTCCAGCCAGCCTGGGACTGGCTGTTTATTTCAATCGCCCATGCATTAACTCAAGCCCCAGACTGTGGTTTCCGAGGTGATCAGGGGTGTTCATATGCAGCGAACCTCCCTGCCAAGTGCAATGCCCCAATAATGCCATACTCAGATCTGGCAGGACGGGGGAATGAACCCCAGTCCTCTGTGTGCAACTGCAATGAACGAAAGTGTGATGCCCTGTGCCTGTCAGGCTTCAGAACAACAAACCCAATAGCGAGACCACAGAAGTTCAAGTTAAAGTCTTTATTAACTTTGAGGCAGAGTAGACAAGCCAGAGTCAAGAACCAAGAGTTCTTAAACGATACTCCAAGCAGGGGTCCGATAGCCAGACAAACAGATGCAACAAAAACAATAAGATAGTCCAAACTAGCGGATGAACAGAATCGAAAACCAAAAACACAAACCAATAAATCAAAGGGAATCCAAACACAGCAGGTCAAAGATGAACAGAAGGGTAATCCAGGAATCAGAAGTCGAAAGCCTAACAGGTCAATAAACAGGTAATCAGACAGTAAAAAACACTGAAAAGTATCGCGGAAGCACATGACAATCTGGCAAATACTACAAAAAATAGACAGGTGTATATAGGGAGATAACAAGAGGAAACAAGAATCTGGTGAGTATAACAATCAGGAAGTGGAACACAGGTGATAGGGAATGACCTGACTGACTGACTTCTAGAAGCACAGAGGCAAAAATTCTGAGGACTTACAAAATACAGATGCAGAAAACACAGATCATAACAGCGGCACTGAGATGCTTAGCTATGTCTTATATGATGCTTAGCTGAGCCACTAGTGCTTAGCTGTGCACCATCACAGTGCTTTAAAGAAATTCCATCCATCCATCCATCTTCTATCTTAACCCACTTATCCTAAACAGGGTCGCAGGGGGGCTGGAGCCTATCATACATTGGGCGAAAGGCAGGAACACACCCTGGACAGGTCACCAGTCCATCGCAGGGCACACACACGATTCACTCACACACTCATACCCACAGGCAATTTAGACTCTCCAATCAGCCTAACCTGCATGTCTTTGGACTGTGGGAGGAAACGCACATGAACACGGGGAGGACATGCAAACTCCACAAAGAGAGGCCACGGCCGACTGGGATTATGAACCCAGGACCTCCTTGCTGTGAGGTGGCAGTGCTACCCACTGCACCATCCATGCCGCCCTGCTTTAAAGAAACAGTTTTTTAAAATGACACATTTTACTTGGGTGAATGTTTAGGGTTTGGGACCCTTCCTTGGACCTCATATACCAGGGCGTGTGACTGTGGTCTGTCTTTGACCATCTCAGGTGCAGATTCTGAGAATCGGGAGGAGACCACAGACAACCGATCCAGTGTGGGCACAGAACCAGCACCAGAGAACACATCCTCATGCCTGGCCCAGTCCCAACCCTCCTCTGCTGGCCCAGCTAAGTCAGATGAAAATAGATGTTCAGCAGATACTGAAAACATGGATGGGACCAAGAGTCAGGACACCAAAGACACTGTGTGTATTGCACATGAAGAACAGAAGGTGAGATTTGACAAATCTCAGAGCCAAACTCCATTTCTGTAGGTCAGAATGTCCAGTTGTTTAATTCCAGTCCTGGAGGGCGAAATTAAAAAAGGGTTTTTTGTAAGGTCTTGTAGGCATCATGTGAAGGCCTTGCAAACAAGCAATCAGTGACTTAAATTACGCATTTGCTAAAAACACAAAAAACCAGGAAACACTTCCATCCAAGATTTGGGTTTCAGATCTCTGCTCTAGAGCCATTCCTAGAGTCACATTCAGACACACCCAGAAGTCTTGCCTGAAAGCTTGTGATTGGACAGCCTCTATGACTGACAGGTCCTAGCTGCCTTATTCAACTAAGCAGGACTTAACCTAACCACTTCCTGGAATACTGTCTCGTATTCATATTAATAAAGAAGTCAATTAATTAAAATATTGTGTAAAACAAAAACAGAACACTTGCAAATTATGAAAACACTGTCTGTGATGTTTTTCATTGCAGGAAACTGAAGACTCAGAGCAGAGTGCGAGTGTGTCTGAAGATGACATAAGTGAAGGTGAGGACCCCAAGCAGAAGAGGAGGGAGACCTCCTGGGAAACCAAGTAGGAAGAGGTGCTGGTAGGCCAGTGGGAGGTGCTCTTCCCTCTGGACCAAGCAGAAATCCAATGTCCCAGCACAGTGATAGGGCACAATGTAGGAGGAGGGGTCCTGGCCCTGGACAAATTCACCAAAAAAAGAGACTTCCTCGATCTGACTAATTGTCCTCGATACTTCTTCTCCTCTTTATTTCCAACAACTTATCACGTACTCAGAACGGGGGATCCAATAGCGAGACCACAATGGAAGTTCTTTAGAAAATAAGCTCTTTATTTTCTCAGGGTAGGCTGGTACAGCCAGGGTCAATAGCCAGCAAACAGTTATAGCAGGGATAAGGCAGTTCGTAAGCGATAGTCCAGGCAAAGGGTCTCCAGCAAACATATGAATTGAGGATAATGCAAAGTCGCGGTCACAGGAAATGGGTCGAAAACAAACAGGCTAATTAAACAGAAACACGATCCAGAAACGAAAGTCCATGAACAGAAATAGGTTGAAAAACTGTGGGTCAGAACAAGACAGAAAGAATAAGCTAAACTCGATGATCAGGAACGAAACAGGTCAAAACAGGTATCAATACGAAAACGCTGGTGAGTATGGAATAAACACATAACAATCTGGCAACTAACTAAACAATCAGGAAGTGAAACAGGTGAAACCAATGAATGAAGTGACAGGGAGACTACGGTGTGCACGGAGGTAACAAAAAGGCTAACAACATTGGGAGAATACAGAACATGAAAAACACAAAACCTAACACAACTTCCATTTCCCATGTTCCCACAGGTGGAGAATTGTCACAGTGGTTGAAAAGAGGAGCCAGTAACATATTCAGGGGTGCTGAACAAAGGATTGCTCCACTGCGCAGGTGGATAAGTGCCAAACAGAGCGTAATCCAAACAGGCAAGAGTTCAAAACCAGGTAGGCAGTCCAGAAGCAGGGCAGAGGTGCAGAGTCCACAAAACAAGAGAAGAGTCCAGAGAAGCAGGCAGGGGTCATCAACAAGAAATCCAGAAAACTAAAACTGCAAAAAAAACAGGGAGAATGCTACAAGGGTAAAGGCTCATGAACAGGGGTAAAGGAATACAAGGGCTCGGGACTCGAAAACAGGATAAGACAAACTAGCAAGGTGCAACTGAGAAAGACAGGTATAAATACACAGGGGAATGAGACAAACTAGGCGGGGCATGGGAGTGAGGGCGGTCTAACAAATAAACATCAGGTGAGACACATGGAAGGGCAATAATACAATGATGAGGGAGGAACAAAAACGTGGGACTGGATTCACGTAGACACACATGTGATACAAACGGCTCCAGACTAGGGAGTAGACAATTGCACAGAGTAAAGGAATGTAGAGATAGCGGAGAGCAGGTGCGAACACTTCACTGAATCGAGGCAAGCAATTTAGGGATAGAACAGGGAGGCGGAGTTCTGGATCAGTATTGCAATAGAGGTAGAGTTAGTCTGTTAGTTACGTGATTACATTACAAATACCCAAAACTAGTGAATGTTGGTTTGATAGTTAGACGAACATATTACTGCATTAATCCTGTGTTAGTTGGGATTAGTATATTAGTGCTATCTACAAACATGAAATGGAGAGAAAGCAGGAAATAAGAACAGCGAGACAGAAGGAATTGTGGGAAACCGGAAAATTCCAAAACCACCCAAATAGTGAAGCACGCAGACAGGGGACTCGGGATCAAACATAAAACCAGACATGAATATGAAAAATAATACATTTACAAAAATACCAAAGAAACTAACAGACAAAAATCAGGATCATAATAGAATATGAAATAGAGTTTCCATGTCACCTACCTAGTGACAGCCAGGGTCTATTGCTCTAGCAGCAGTGATTTTTAAGGCTGTAATGAACTTAATAAGAGAATACATTTCTGTGACCTCTTATTAAAAACAGGTACAGATTCTGAGAATCGGGAGGAGACCACAGATAACCGATCCAGTCTGGGCACAGAACCAGCACCAGAGAACACATCCTCATGCCTGGCCCAATCCCAACCGTCCTCTGCTGACCCAGCTAAGAGATGTTCAGCAGATACTGATAACATGGATGGGACCTTGAGTAAGGACACTGCACACGAGGAGGAGGAGGTGAGATTTGACAAACCTCTGAGTCAAACTCCAGTTCTGCAGGCCACAATATCCAGTTGTTTAACTCCAGTCCTGGAGGGCCAAATTAAAAAAGGGCTTGTGTAGGCCTTGCAAACAAGGATTGTCATCTTTCCAAGTAATCATTGACTTAAATTACGCACTTGCTAAACACACCAAAAACCAGGAAACACTGCAGCTTAATTGGACAGCCTCTATGACTGACAGGTTGCAGCTGCATTATTCAACTAAGCAGCACGTAATTAAAATATGTATAAAAATATTGTATAAAACAAATACCAACAAAGGGCTTGCAAAATGTGAAAAAAACTGTCTGTGATGTTTTTCATTGCAGGAAACTGAAGACTCTAAAGATGAGACCATCAGTAAAGGTGAGGACCCCAAGCAGAAGAGGAGGGAGACCTCCTGGGAAACCAAGTAGGAAGAGGTGCTGGTAGGCCAATGGGAGGTGCTCTGACACATGTGTATCCTAGTGTGCTGACCACACCCACTCTTAAAACCACACCCACTGTGCTGACCACACCCACTCTTATAACCACACCCACTGTGCTGGCCACACCCACTCGTATAACCACACCCACTGTGCTGACCACACCCACTCTTATAACCACACCCACTTCAGCCAACCTGAGTTGATGCTGTTTATTTCAATAGCCCATGCATTAACTCGAGCCCCAGACTATGATTCTGAGGTGATCAGGAGCACTTGTATGCAGCGAACCTCCCCACCAAGTCCCTCCTTCGGAGCAGCGGCTCAATTATGCCATACTCAAATCTGGCAGGACTGGTCCTCTGTGTGCAACTGCAACGAACGAAAGTGTGATGTTCTCTAGTTTACAAAAAAATCCATCTATTATCTTAACCAGCTTATCCTTAGCAGGGTCACAGGGGGGCCGGAGCCTATCCCAGCATACATTGGGTGAAAGGCAGGAATACACCCTGGACAGATCGCCAGTCCATCGCAGGGCACACACACGATTCACTCACACACTCAAACCCACAGGCAATTTAGACTCTCGAATCAGCCTAACCTGCATATCTTTGGACTGTGGGAGGAAACCCACACCAACACGGGGAGAACATGCAAACTCCACAAAGAGAGGCCCCGGTCGACTAGATTACGAACACAGGACCTCCTTGCTGTGAGGTGGCAGTGCTTCCCACTGCACCATCCGTACCGCCCTGCTTTAAAGAAACAGTTTTTTAAAATTACACATTTTACTTTGGGTGGATGTTAAGGTTTGGGACCCTTCCTTGGACCTTATATGCCAGTGCGTGTGACTGTGGTCTGTCTTTGAGCATCTCAGGTGCAGATTCTGAGAATCGAGAGGAGACCACAGACAACAGATCCAGTGTGGGCACAGAACCAGCACCAGAGAACACATCCTCATGCCTGGCCCAGTCCCAACCCTCCGCTGCTGACCCAGCTAAGAGATGTTCAGCAGATACTGATAACATGGATGGGACCTTGAGTAAGGACACTGCACACGAGGAGGAAGAGGTGAGATTTGACAAAACTCTCAGTCAAACTCCAGTTCTGCAGGCCACAATGTCCAGTTGTTTAACTCCAGTCCTGGAGGGCCAAATTAAAAAAGGGCTTTGTGTAGGCCTTGCAAACAAGGATTGTGATCTTTCCAAGCAATTACATACAATCCTTGATCACTCCCTACTCCCCAGCTAGACCACTCCGGTCTGCCAGCTCTGGTCGCCTTACGGTTCCCTCTCTACGTGCACCTGGCGGTCGAGCTGCACGTTCACGCCTGTTTTCCGTTCTGGTTCCTCAGTGGTGGAATGACTTGCCTACCACTGTCAGAACAGCAGAATCCCTCCCCCTATTTCGACGCAGACTCAAAACCCACCTTTTCAAACTCTACCTTAGTCCTCCCTCCTGATTTCCCCTGCCCCTCCTTTCTGATATCCCTATCCTTGTCTAACCCCCCCCAAAAAAAAAAAAAAAAAAAAATGCACTTCTGATGACAACTATGTTTAGAACAGCATTTCCTGTGTATTTTGCTAGTTTCTGGATGTGATGCTCTGACTTATGGTAGAACCTATGCACTTGTAAATCGCTTTGGATTAAAAGCGTCTGCCAAATGACTAAAATGTAAATGTAAATGTTTCATTGCAGGAAACTGAAAACTCAGAGCAGAGTGTGAGTGTGTCTGAAGATGAGACCACCAGTAAAGGTGAGGACCCGAAGCAGAAGAGGAGAGAGACCAGGAGACCTCCTGGGAAACTAAGTAGGAAGAGGTGCTGATAGGCCAGTGGGAGGTGCTGTTCCCTCTGGACCAAGCAGAAATCCAATGTCCCAGCACAGTGACAGGGCACAGTGTAGGAGGAGGGGTCCTGGCCCTGGACAAATTCACCAAAAAAATTACTTCCTCCATCTGACTAATTGTCCTCGATACTTATTCTCCTCTATATTTCCAACAATTTATCAGGCACTCAGAACAGGGGATCCAATAGTGAGACCACAATAGAAGTTCCTTAGAATATACGGTCTTTATTTTCTCAGGGCAGGTTGGTGCAGCGAGGGTCAAACAGTTATAGCAGGGATAAGGCAGTTTGTAAGCGATAGTCCAGGCAAAGGGTCTCCAGCAAACATATGAATTGAGGATAATTTACATTAACATTTTTGTCATTTGGCTGACGCTTTTAATCCAAAGCGACTTACAAGTGCATAGGTTCTACCATAAGTCAAAGCATCACACCCAGAACTAGGAAAATACACATGGAATGCTGTTCTAAACATAGTCGTCATCATCAGTGCAAATTTTTTTTTTTGGGGGGGGATATCAGATAGGAGGGGTGGGGGAAATCAGGAGGGAGGACTAAGGTAGAGTTTGAAAAGGTGGGTTTTGAGTCTGCGTCGAAATAGGGGGAGGGATTCTGCTGTCCTGACAGCGGTAGGCAAGTCATTCCACCACTGAGGAACCAGAACGGAAAACAGGCGTGAACGTGCAGCTCGACCGCCAGGTGCACGTAGAGAGGGAACCACAAGGCGACCAGAGCTGGCAGACCGGAGTGGTCTAGCTGGGGAGTAGGGAGTGATCAAGGATTGTATGTAAGGTGGGGCAGTCCCCTTAGCAGCCTGAAATGCCAACACTAGGGCCTTGAAACGGATGTGTGCGGCAACAGGAAGCCAGTGGAGGCCAATGAGAAGCGGGGTGACATGAGCCGACCTGGGCTGACTGGTGATCAGGCGGGCTGCAGCATTCTGGACCAGCTGGAGGGGCTTGATGGCACACGCTGGGAGACCGGCTAGGAGGGAGTTGCAGTAATCCAGGCGGGAAATGACAAGCGCCTGGACTAGGAGCTGGGTGGCTTTCTCCGTCAGGAGATGACGGATATAGCGTATATCATACAGAAAGAACCTGCAGGTTCTGGCAGTGGAGGATACTTGTGGAGCCAGGGTGAGGCAGTTATCAAGAGTCACCCCAAGATTCTTTGCCGTACGGGAGGAGGAAACTACAAAGTCCTCAACAGTCAGTGAGAGGTCGATTGACGGAGAGGACTTAGCAGGGATGTAGAGAAGCTCAGTTTTGGCAAGGTTGAGCTTCAGGTGGTGGGAAGTCATCCACGCAGAGATATCAGCCAAGCAGGCAGAGATCCGTGTGGTGACTTGGGTGTCGGGGGGAAGGAAAAAAAGAGTTGGGTGTCATCAGCGTAAGAATGATAAGAAAAGCCATGGGAAGAGATAACAGAACCAAGAGACATAGTGTATAGCGAGAAGAGGAGAGGCCGAAGAACTGAGCCCTGCGGGACTCCAGTTTGTAGGGGGTGAGGGTCGGAGACTGAGCCCCTCCAAGTCACCTGGTAGGAGCGACCAGAGAGGTAGGAGGAAAACCAAGCGAGTGCAGACCCTGTGACACCCATCCCAGACAGCGATGAGAGCAGAATCTCATGGTTGACTGTATCGAAGGCGGCCGACAGGCCGAGGAAGATGAGGACAGAGGAGAGGGATTTGGCTTTAGCAGAGTGGAGTGCCTCAGTGACCGCGAGCAGGACGGTCTCAGTGGAGTGGCCACTCTTGAAGCCAGACTGGTTGGGGTCATGGAGATTGTTCTGGAGAAGATAATTGGACAGTTGGGAGCAGACCGCCCGTTCCAGAGTTTTAGCGAGAAAGGGAAGAAGAGAGACAGGCCGGTAGTTGTTCAGGGCGGAGGGGTCAAGAGTAGGTTTTTTGAGCAGGGGAGTGACTCTGGCCCTCTTCAGGGAAGAGGGCATGATGCCAGAAGAGAGGGAGGTGTTGATTAGAGAGGAGAGAAAAGGGAGAATGTCATCGGATAAAGATTGTAGGAGGGGAGAGGGGATGGGGTCAAGAGGACAGGTGGTCGGGCGGTGGGATGTAAGGAGTTTCAATGTGTCGCCGTCAGAGAGGGGAGAAAAGGAGGCTAGGGAGTTGGGGAAGGTAGGAGGGTCAGCGGCTAGGGGGGTGTCATTGACTGGTGAGGAGCTGAGGAGGATGTCCATCTCATCCAAGAAGCTCCCCAGAGGACCCGGGGGGCGATCAACAACAATAATAAAGTAACAGAAACCGCATGAAATTCAAAAGAGGAGAAGGCGAAGGATGAGGAAAAGACACTAGATCTCCATGAGGATGAGATTAGGAGACCTGTGCCACCTCCTCTGCCAGAGGTTCTGGGTGTGTGGGAAAAAGAGAAGGCAGAGGAAAGGGCAGCCGGGGTGGCTGTGTTCTCTGGTGTGAGCCACGTTTCAGTTAAAGCAAGAAAGTCAAGGTTGAGGTGGGAGGCATAGGCAGATATGAAGAGATCAATACCAGTGGATCTGGGAGGGAAGAAGGTTTGAGATATTCTGCCCATGTTGGCGGGAGGCGAACCTCCTACCTGACTGGGACCTGGGGAGAGGAGAGAGGACAGGGATGGGAAGGAAACACATGGAGGGAACTAGGGAGGACAAGAGGAATACTACGTAGTGAAATGAGGGCAGGCAGCAAAAACGAAAACACTCATCAGGCTCTCAGACAGCCTGGGTGGACACCCGTAGATAGACACCCCCGACTTTGTACGCCAGCGACTTCGTATGCTGAGGCAAGTAGCCGAGGCTGCTGCACACAGCTGCCGCTGGTGCGCTACACAACTGCTTCAATAACACTGACGCTGAATACAGAAAATGCTACCAACCCACTGCAGAACACGAATGCACACTGAAGTGAGTTCAGGTGTGCCAGTAATTATACCCTAAGCAGGGTGCCAACTATTGGCTCCTCCTACAACAATAGCTGTGGCCTGCCAGCCAGTAAAAATAATAGCCTAACTTAATAGCCTAGCTCACCTGAGAGAAACAAACACCTAACCCAGTTTCACTGTAATCTAAATAAACACCACTTGTATTTGCTAACAAACAAACAAATACACAGCAGAACACTATAATGACAACTAAACTGAATTAGAAACAGCAAACAAACGAATGATACTGAACTAATCCAGGAGAAAAAGCTACCAACCCACTGCAGAACACTAATGCAAACTGAAGTGACTTCAGCTGTGCCAGTAATTATACCCTAAGCAGGGTGCAAACTATTGGCTCCTCCTACAACAAAAGCTGTGGCCTGCCAGCCAGTAAAAACAATAGCCTAACTTAATAGCCTAGCTCACCTGAGAGAAACAAACACCTAACCCAGTTTCACTGTAATCTAAATAAACACCACTTGTATTTGCTAACAAACAAACAAATACACAGCAGAACACTATAATGACAACTAAACTGAATAAGAAACAGCAAACAAACAAATGATACTTAACTAATCCAGGAGAAAATGCTACCAACCCACTGCAGAACACAAATTGAAAGAATAGTCGCAGTCACAGGTGATGGGTCGAAAACAAACAGGTTAATTAAACAGAAACACGATCCAGAAACGAAAGTCAATAAACAGAAACAGGTCAAAAAACTACGGGTCAGAACAAGACAGAAGGAATAAGCTAAACTCGATGGTCGGGGACAAAACAGGTCAAAACAGGCATCAATACGAAAACACTGGAGAGTATGGAATAAACACATAACAATCTGGCAACTAACTGTGCAAACAAAGGGGTTTTTATACAAAGGTAACGAGAGCGAATGGGAATCAGGTGGGGAAACAATCAGGAAGTTAAACAGGTGAGACCAATGAATGAAGTGACAGGGAGACTACGGTGTGCACGGAAGTAACAAAAACACAAAAACGCTAACATCATTGGGAGAATACAGAACATGAAAAACACAAAACCTAACACAACTTCCCTTTCCCATGTTCCCACATGTGGAGAATTGTCACAGTGGTGGAAAAGAGGAGCCAGTAACATATTCAGGGGTGCTGGACAAAGAATTGGTTCACTGCGCAGGTGGATAAGTGCCAAATAGAGCGTAATCCAAACAGGAAAGAGTTCAAAACCAGGTAGGCAGTCCAGAAGCAGGGCAGAGGTGCAGAGTCCACAAAACAAGAGAAGAGTCCAGAGAAGCAGGCAGGGGTCATCAAAAAAAAAAAAAAAAAAAAAAAAAAACAGGGACAGAATGCAACAAGGGCAACGGCTTGGGAACAAGGAGGCTAGAACAGGGGTAAAGGAATACAAGGGCTCGGGACTCGAAAACAGGATAAGACGAACTAGCAAGGTGCAACTGAGAAGGACAGGTATAAATACACAGGGGAATGAGACAAACTAGGTGGGGCATGGGAGTGAGGGCGGTCTAACAAATAAACATCAGGCGAGACACATGGAAGGGCAATAATACAATGATGAGGGAGGAACAAAAACACGGGATTGGATTCACGTAGACACACATGTGATACAAACGGCTCCAGACTAGGGAGTAGACACAATTGCACAGAGTTAAGGAATGTAGAGATAGCGGAGAGCAGGTGCAAACACTTCGCTGAATCGAGGCAAGCAATTTAGGGATAGAACAGGGAGGCGGAGTTATGGAGCAGTATTGCAATAGAGGTAGAGTAAGTCTGTTAGTTACGTGATTACATTACAAATACCCAAAACTAGTGAATGTTAGTTTGATAGTTAGACGAACATATTAGTGCATTAATCCTGTGTTAGTTGGGATTAGTATATTAGTGCTATCTACAAACATGAAATGGAGAGAAAGCAGGCAGTGAGAGACAGAAGGAATCGTGGGAAACCGGAAAATTCCAAAACCACCCAAATAGTGAAGCACGCAGACAGGGGACTCGGGATCAGAAAACATTCAGACACAGACATCACAGGGGAAGACAAGTGCAAAGACTAATGAATGCAAACATAAAACCAGACATGAATATGAAAAATAATACATTTACAAAAATACCAAAGAAACTAACTGAAAAAAATCAGGATCATAATAGAATAATGAGTTTCCATGTCACCTACCTAGTGATAGCCAGGGTCTATTGCTCTAGCAGCAGTGATTTTAAAGGCGGTAATGAACGTAATTAGAGAATACATTTCTGTGACCTCTTGTTAAAGGTGCACGGTTAAGGCATCAGACTTTGGTTCAACACACCAGGAGTCCAGCAAGGGTGGAGGGAGGGACTCGGCAGGCAGGATCACTGCATACAAGCGTCTCTGAACACCTCAGAATCAAGGTCCAGGGCTAGAGATGAATTGATGATGAACAGGGTACAATAACTAGCCATAGCATCACTCAGGAGTACGAAACATTCACTCTGCCAAGAACATTTTTTGATGTGCAAGTATATGTATGATTTTATTACTGTTCTACTGTGCATATGTACTAATGCAGCTTCCATCCCCAATGACAGGAACCAGTCTGAAGGAGCTGCTGAGAGACCTGGGACTGGAACACCACCTGAAGAACAAGCTGACTCTGAGCCAGGTGCTGCAGATTGATGGAGAGACTTTATCTGATGAAAGCATCCAGTCTCTGAAAGATCTGCCATGGTGTTTCCTGAGGAAGCTGATGATGGTGAATGTGTCCTTTCGTAGAATGAGCTGCTCCTCAGAACAGGACACAGAGCCCCAAAACATGGATAGTTTACTGAGCACTGAGGACAATCCACAGGACCACAGCAACACAGTCAACCCCCTTGACCTCATAACTGCTGTATTTCTGTGCTCAGATGGCTTTCTCCAGCAGGAGATGGCTTTGAAAATGTCCATGTGCCAGGTCTCTGTGCCTCTGCTGCTTCCTACATGTGATACCCAGCAGTGCACTTTAATGCTGTGGGCCATGAGGGATATTGTGAAAAAGTACAAGCCACACTCTGTGGATAACCCAAGAGGGTTTGTGGAGGAGAGCATTGTTCTGTCTGATCTCCCCATGGTCTCTTTTGTGAGGCTGGGAAACTGCAGCATGTCCAAGTCTCACATTCTGAACCAAGTCCTCAGCAACCCTCAGCAGTACCAGGGCACCTTTGTTCACAAAAACATGGAGTGTGGTGACACCCCAAGGAGGATTTCCAATGGGCTGGTGGAAATCAGCTGGTATCTGCCCAGTGGGAACAAAAAAATTGACATCTTCTCTGAGCCTCTGGCTATAGCTAACCTCCGTGGGGACCTCAGAGACTTTGGAACTCAGTATGCTTTCCTCTGCCGCACATCTACTGCTATATTTGTGTTTTGCGATGACTTTGAGTTTGAACAAAGATTTCTGGACTCTAAGCAATTTAAGACTCATTGGATTTTGATCACCAATTCACAGAGCCAGAGCTTCAATGAGGATGACTTCAGGAGATGTGTTTCTGAGAGAAAACCCAGTAACATCATCAAAAAGCATCAGCGGATGAATGATGCAGAATTCAATAAAAAACTGTGTTCGGCTATCCGTGGAATTGTAAAGGGAAACATTAAAATGAGCATTGAAAGGATGTCTGATCTTACCCATGATTTAGGGATCCGTGTTGATGAAGAATACATCCACTGTAAGAGCGGCAAGCTTAAGGCTGATGAAATCACACGAGGAATATCTGACATATCGAGCTTCAAGAAGAAAGAATTGCCCTTGCAAGGCACTGCATGGAAACAGCTGGCCAAACTGGAGAAGGAACAGTGCAGGTTAAAAAATGCTGGGGAGAAAAACATAGAAGTTTACAAGAATGAGCTTGCAGATCAGAGGCAGGAGCTCAGAGAACAGCAGAGAGCTCACAGCATCTCCGATCCTATGTCCCGTTTCATCTCTGCGATGTGCAATTCCACAGAGGAGTGCAAGTATTTCCTCAAGTGGATGAGGATTAATCTGGATAATCTGTCACGCACACACCTTCCACCTCTTCGGGCAATGTACCAGGAACAGTGTCAGAGTTCCTCAGAAAATAAGGAGCTCATTGCTAAGTTGGACAGGGAGATCTCCAGCTGCTCCTTGGGGACGGAGCACTTCCTGAGGGAAATGGGTCAGCTGTACGAGTCGGCCTGCTCACTCCCTGAAGCCCTCACCCCAGAGATGAAGCGCCTGCCACGTCTCTGTGCTGAGCTGCTACAGGAGGGCTTTCCTCTGGAGCTGGTGGATGGAGACTCAAGCAATATTCCTCTGGAGTGGATGACTCAGGTTCTGAAAGAACTCCATGATCTAACAAGGAATAAATTTAAGATCCGGGTGGTCACTGTACTGGGGGTACAGAGCACTGGGAAGTCCACCCTCCTGAACACCATGTTCGGGGTCCAGTTTGCTGTCAGCAGTGGAAGGTGCACCAGAGGGGCCTTCATGCTCCTCATCAGAGTGAAAGAGGATTTTAAAGTGCGGCTTGGGTGTGATTACATCATGATTATTGACACTGAAGGTTTGAAGGCACCACAGTTGGCACAGCTGGATGACAGTTATGAGCATGATAATGAACTGGCCACTCTGGTGGTGGGGCTGAGTGACATCACAGTCATCAACATCGCCATGGAGAATTCCATGGAAATGAACGATATCCTGCAGATTGTGGTGCACGCCTTCCTGCGCATGAAAGAAGTTGGGAGGAAACCCTGCTGTCAGTTTGTGCACCAGAATGTGCCAGACATCTCTGCCCATGACAGTAACATGAGAGACAGGAAGCTTCTGCTGGAGAAGCTGAATGAGATGACTCAAGCAGCAGCTAAGATGGAAAAGAAGGGAAACAACAAAACATTTACTGATGTCATGGAGTATGATCAAGAGAGAAACACCTGGTACATCCCTGGGCTCTGGAATGGGTACCCTCCCATGGCACCTATCAGTGTTGGCTACAGTGAGTCTGTGGATCTTTTCAAGAGGAGTGTGATTGAGAAGTTTATGGAACAAAAATCTGGAAACAGCTCAGCACACACAATCATTGAGTTCATTGAATGGACCAAGAGCTTATGGCAAGCAGTGAAGTATGAGAACTTCATTTTCAGTTTCCGCAACAGCCTTGTGGCTGAAGCTTATGCTCAGCTTTGCACTGAGTTCAACCAATGGGATTGGGCCTTCAGGAAGAACATGTACTCCTGGCTAATGGAAGCTGAGACAAAGGTGTCAAACTTTGGCACAGAAGCAGAATTTAAGAATTTGGATGAGTTACTGAACCGCCTGAAAACTCAGGCCTTGGAAGAACTGATGAAAGGGGAAACGCTCATTTTGTCCAACCTGACTGAATTCTACAAGAGGCAAGAGGGACATGTTCACTTGGTAGTGAAGTACAAGGAAGACTTGAACAACACAGCCAAAAGCATCAGGACGGAGACACAGAACTCTGTGAAAAACAAGCTTGAGGCAGCGGTGGAGATCAGAAAGGGTATGTTCAGGTTAGAGAGCATCAAGAACAATCAAACAGCCACAATGGAGAAAAAGGTGCAGGGGCTGATTGAGAAATGCAGGAAAAGTAAAGATCTGTCTGATCAACAGCTGGAGGATGAATTTGAGAAGATGTGGGATGAGACTGTAGCAGAGCTGCGCTTTCCTGGCATGGAAGAACGAGACATTGTGCAAGACATCTCCCACCAACTGTGGATTAACTTAGAGATGAAAGGCAGCTCAGTACGTGAAATACTGTCAAAAGTGAGCAACTTGTCTGAATATGGACGAGAGCCATTCAAAGTGAAAAGTAAACATTTGGGATTAAAACAATGGTTTTGTAATGTATCCTTAGGAAAGGAACCGAAGGAGTTCCAGCAGGTAGTTGATCACATCATTGAGCAGAGCAAGCAGTTTGTTGATATGAAAGTGAGAACAAGATCTGATTACCATAAAACATACACAATAGAGTTGCTTTTCGAGGTAGACGGAATCCTGGACAGGCATAGGAATCTGGAAACAACTGCTGAATTTCAGGCCAAGCTGAAAATCCACATCTGTGGACATGCAGCACGGGAGTTTAAAAAAATGCACCTGGCTTTCATCCAAGCAAATGATCCTCGTCACTGTCTGGAACAGTTCAAGCAACAGTACAACACAGACTTTAAGGACCTGTTCAACAAAAGAGACCAGTGTCAGCAGAAAGCCAATGATTTCACTGTTAACTGTCTTCAACCTGCGGTGAAGGAATACATCACCAAATCTCTGGGCCCTGAACTTGTGGAAGAAATGTTGGCAGGGCAGAGAGCCATTGATTTCAGCACTCGATCCTTCTTCCAGTTCTCAGTCCTTGAGCAGCTGCTTAAGGGTGATAACTTTTGGGACTTTTTGAGATACATAAATAATTACGAGACTTTTGTACATGACTGGATATTGAAGCGGATGGTGAAGCAGTTCTCAGAGGGAGATACCCTCAGGAACATTGAGATTAACCGCCTGAAGGTGATGGTTAGCAGAATAAAAAAAGCCATTAAGACCTCACAGATGAAGGCAGCTGAACAGGCAGCAAGAAGGGGTGAGGAGGCCCAGAACATTCAGCAGTTCATTCAGGATATCTGTACTGACCTAGCGAAGGAGCTTATCATCCCCAAAGACCCCCTCAGCGCAGTCCTGGCCTTAAACTCTGCCAAACCAGATGAATTTTCCCGGTGTCTGGAGGTGCTTGTGGATGAAATGGAGAAGGTCTTTACCGCAGAGTTTCAGAAAGGTGGGGATGTGAGGGCCAGGCTGACCTCACTGCCCTTTCAGCCACAGAAGGAGCTGTTTAACAGGGTGTTTGGCTGTGGGAAGCGGTGTCCCTTCTGCAAGACCCCCTGTGAAGCTGGTGGCAAGAGCCACACAGAGCACTTTGCTTCCATTCACCGTTCTCAGGGGATTGGGGGATGGAGATATCGTGAATCGCATATATTAGTGAGCAATATCTGCTCCAGCGATGTTGCCAGTGAGAGATGCTTCATCTTGACTGCAACAGGGGAGGAACGGCATCCATACAAGGACTATCGGAACATTTTCCCTGACTGGTGCATCCAGCCTGACACCAGCATCCAGGCCTCAGACTACTGGAAGTACATCTTCAGCAAGTTTAACAAGCAGTTTGCAGAGGTATATAAAGCCAAACTTGCTGATATTCCCCCCCAATGGAGATGTATAACCCAGGAACAAGCCACACAAAGTCTGAAGGAATACTTCTCGATTAAAACAGTAAGAGATTAAATTGAATGGATTACACAGCCCCTGTTTCAGTAGGGTTGAAAAGGCATCCTCTGAGTGGCATTAATATCAAATAATCTACTCACAGGTTTGACTCATAATAGTTAAGCAAAAAAGAGCCCCAGCCAAGTTGAATGGCATGAACAAACAACAAGTTTTATATAATACAAATAAAGCACTCATCATTTTAAAAGGGGACAGTTGAATTCAATCATCACTGATGTTTGGAAAGAGTGAGAATTCCTGATCACTGATAGAGACACTGCTGAATTCCTGCAGCCTCCCCTGAATCTTTTCTGGTTCTGTGAGAGATAATACCATCAGCAGCTCATTGTACTGATAAAATCATATTCATACTATCAAGTGAAATTGCCTCTATCATTAACTATGCAGCATTTATCTGTACAAATCCTGCCTGTGAATCATCATGGCTGATATCTGTCCATTGTTCCATTCATTAGGATGGTAAATAGGCTGTGATATTTTAACAGTTTAACAGAGTTCATTTCATATTGTCACCTCCACATTAAAGAAGATTTTTTTTTACAAAAATCCAAAATATGTGTTCTATCTCGTTAATCATTCTTATAATTAAAGCTTATAACCTTCATGTGTCATTGGCAATTATCAACTTTACATCACTGCTTGCTCAGGTGTTCATTATTTACTGCCTTGTTGATCTGTTATATGTTAGATAATTATCACTCTGTGTTATATGTTATATGTCACTATTATGACAATATTTTTCCATTTAGAAAACTTAATTGAACCTTTGTTTTGCGTCTTTGTTAAACGAATGAATTTCTCCAGACCCATTCGCATTCTCACATTAAAAATAAACTTTTAATTAGATTTTAACACAATGAACTGTATTTTGCTCTGCCTTGAACTGGGCTGAAAGTGAAATTTTTCTCAAATGTAAATTGCAAAAACTGAAATCTCATTTTGTTTTTGAATGGTTCAATGTATGCAATCTATGCACTGTGTCTATTGAATGATTTGTTTTGAGTGGTTCAATCTATGCACTGTGTCTATTGAATGATTTGTTTTGAGTGGTTCAATCTTTGCACTATTGTGTCTATTCTGCAATATATTCAGATATATATAAATGCCATACTTTCAATGCGCCAATGGCGGCCTGGCCCCTCCCACCTTGCTCATAGGCCCCGACCAGTTTCTGTACATTCGATCTTTGTTAAAAAAAAAAAAGAAAAAAAAAATTATAATGTAACGGGGTACGTAGTTCTAATGGAACGGCACAGAAAAATTTTGCTGTTAAAGCTACAATAGGTCATTTCAGACTCTTTAACGGTCAAGAGAGGAATTGCAACAATAAACACCCTCAAACCACTGTTTATCCTTTCCACAGTCTATGAATATAAGGTGTATAAGTATTAAGTCTTATTACAGTTCAGTGTTTATGAAAGCTGACATTGACAAACGCAACAGAGCCTGCTGTCTTTTCGTAGTGTTCTAAGAAAATGTTGACTGTACACAACACTATTTATATTTTTTGTCTTGAAGTTTAACTGACCAACTATATTATGAGCATGCTACTTATTTGGCTATGTAACTAGCAGGCTATATAACTAAGATATGATAGTCTACCACAAATGATGCAACTGTCACTTAAAATATGAGACAAATAAAGGTTTTAGCTAAACACGCATGATTGAAGACATAAAAGAATGCGCAGCTGCCCAAATTGCTCTCCAGACAAGCGATCACTGAAACTCTGTATACTATTGCTTATTTCCAGCTTGGCATTAGGGAGTTGGGTGGAGGAGAGGTCTGGTCTGGGAGACAGGACTTGGTCAATTACTCCTAAACAATCGTGTGGTTCTCCGTCATCTGCTGTGGGGAGAAGAGTAGCAGGGTTTAATACAGTGCATCGTTTGACTTTAAAATTTGGTAGTGATAGCAAAACATGTTGGTAGTGCAGCATTCTTGCTGGTGAGAAGTGAGCTCTCTGTTGTTTCAACAGGATGTTCAGACACTGCATGGGGCAGCCAGAGCAGCGGATGCCATAACTGCAGAAGCAGCAGCTGTCACTGCTCTCAGGCAAGGTGCAGAGCAAATTTAATGGGAGGGCATTCGGCTAACTGCCATTTGAGTATTCAATCTATGCTTGATTATATGAGTTTGCCATCAACAAACAACACACAAGCCCCAACGCAGCTCCAATCTCAAAACGTGTGTGCAAAGTCTCTTTCTGTCTCTCTACCTCCTTCTCTTTATTTCTTTCTCTTCCTCTCTCTATTTCTCACTTCCTCACACAGACACACGCATCATTACAGCATTGGTGAAATGAAAAAGGCTATAGACTACACAGGCCTTCTCTCTTACTGAATAAATTCAGACATACTCCAAAATCATTCAATATTGAGCATAATAATAAAGAAGGCCAGGGCTGGTATCAAAGTAAATTAATAACCACATGGCTTTCCGTTTAAAAGAGTTGCAGGCGGCGAAACACATCTAGTGGGTCAGTAAAATGCCGACAGCAAGAACAAAATCATGACACTGTATTCAAGCCAGTCTCGGTGTAGCCATTTTCTTATGTCCATTTTCTTGATCTTGAAGTGTAGTCTGATAATCACATGGATGGATGTACGCTTGCTCTCAAAGGTATTAACACCATCTGACTTGGTCAGTGCCCGCGCTTATTTTAATGTGATAGGTCAAGTACCACACCAATGAGCACACACTTGACCTTACGTCACATAAATATGACCGACAAGGGTCTTATTTAATTAGTTATTTATTTTCCTGTTTTTTTAAATTTTTTTATTTTATGCTGGCGAAGTGGAAGTCCCCTTGCTCCTGCATCCAAGTGCTTTGAATAATGTGTGATAGGCCTCAGCTTTCCTACTGTCAGCGTAAATGCTTTTTCCATGTCAGGTAGCCCCAACATAGGGGCCTGCTGTAACTCTCTTTTCATTTTCCTGAAGGAGCATTCAGCTTCCTCTGTCCAAACCATAGTCAGGTTATGGCCATGTGTCATGTTTCATAGGGGTTAAGTTAGTTCAGCATAGTCTGGGATCCACTGCCTACAGTAGCCAGTCATTCCTAGAAAAGACATGACCTGCTTTTTAGTTTTGGGTTTATGTATTTGAGCAATTGCTTGCACTCTCTCATTACCTAATGTTTTCCCTTCTGCAGAGATATTATGGGTGTGCTCCAATTATCACACTCCTCAGCCTCCCTGGGAAAGCTTACTCTCGGGTGCTGGAAAGGAGGCTCCGACCGACGGTCGAACCTCGGATTCAGGAGTAGCAATGTGGCTTCCGTCCTGTCGTGGAACAGTGGACCAGCTCTTTACCTTGGCGGGGTTGCTGGCGGGGTCATGGGAGTTTGCCCATCCAGTCCACATGTGCTTTGTGGACTTGGAGAAGGCTTTCGCTGCTCCGCTGCTCCTTCCCGTCGAAAGGAGCCAATTGAGGTGGTTCGGGCATCTGATCAGGATGCCTGCAGGGCGCTTCCCTTTGGAGGTTTTCCGGGCTCGTCCAACTGGGCGGAGACCCCGAGGTAGACCCAGAGCCCACCGGAGCGATTATATATCTCTCCTGGCCTGGGAACGCCTCGGGATCCCCCAGGAGGAGCTGGAATGCGTTGCTGGGGAGAGGGACGCCTGGAATACCCAGGCCTACTTGCCTACTGCCACCGCGACCTGACTCCGGATAAGCGGGTGAAGACGGATGGATGGTTGGAGAGATATTATGACTCAGGTATTTAACTGTAGATTGTGCCAGCTGGACGTTGTTTGGTGGTACTTTGTTCCCTGACTCTGTGGGTAATTCAGTATACCCCTTTGGTATTCGAGTCTAAGTGTTTTGTACTTTTTAAGGAGAAAGAGCTACATTTGGCTGAAATGTGAAAGTTCTCGCAACTACGATGTAGCCATGGTATATCCAGGTAAACCCTGAGCTGTATTGGGGATAACCTAGTCCGTCTACATGTCAAAACGTCTCTCAACCCATTGTTCCACCCCTTGACGTCTAAATTCCTGTTTTGCTCAATGCAGCAACTTCGTTCACACATTGCTCAATCTTGCAATGATTAGCATTAGTCAAAGTAAATGTACTTCACCGGCATTGCATTCAAACCATTAAAATTCAAATGAGCCAATTAGCAGCCAGGAAACTGCTAATTCTCCCGGCACTTACCGTGAATTATATTTGTTTGTTCAATTGCTGGACTGGTTTTCTGCTGTAAACTGAGCGTTCCACTAAGTCAAGGGGCTGTTTTTAAAAACCTTATGATACAGAAAGTATAAATTATATCGTTTAACAAAAGAGCAAGCGATGAAATAGATGTGTGCAGTTTGATTGGCAATGGTGCATTTTTTTGTGAGCCTCACTCTCGCCATGTCTCTTAACGTCTCTTAACGTCTCCCTCTCATCACTGGGCGATGGTGAAGCTTCGGTGGCAAATCCTGCACTCGCCCTTTTGGGATCTCAGCCACGTGCATCTCCTCTCCCAGCCTCTGTTATATGAGCCAAGTCTTTTTTTATTAGCAGTTTCTTCCATTTTCTCATTTTGTGTAGCTAGCTAAACTTTACTTTGGGCTTTCCATACCACATAAAAATGACACACTGGAAAATGGGCGTTCTACCTACGACCAGGCAACCAGATTTTGGGGGATTTCCAGGATGTAACATTGGGAAGCTTCATGGCAGGAGGGGGTTCCTTGAGCAGTTGGGGAAAGCTTACCCTCACATACTGTCCAGAGAAGAAGGTACTTTCATTTTTTCAAAATTTTCTTCCTTCTTCTCCCAATTTGGTGTTTGGTGCCAATTGTACCCCATCTATTCCACTTACCCATGTAGTCTGGGATACACCGCACACATACGATCACGTCCCCCAGCAGAACGGACGGATCTGGAGAGCGACACGCCTTCTTCTCCAGGCCACATCGTCTCCATGTGACTGCGACTCTGAGGCGATCAGGGCTGTTGTCGTATGTGGCGAGCCTCCCCTCACTGAGTCCTCCCTCAGAGCGGTTAGCCTCCCCCCACTGAGTCCTCCCTCAGAGCGGTTAGCCTCCCCCCGCTGAGTCCTCCCTCAGAGCGGCTAGCCCCCCCCCGCTGAGTCCTCCCCCAGAGCGGCGAGCCTCCCCTCACTGAGTCCTCCCTCAGAGCGGCTAGCCTCCCCCTGCTGAGTCCTCCCTCAGAGCGGCTAGCCTCCCCTCACTGAGTCCTCCCCCAGAGCGGCAAGCCTCCCCCCGCTGAGTCCTCCCCCAGAGCGGCTAGCTTCCCCCCGCTGAGTCCTCCCCTAGAGCAGCTAGTCTCCCCCCGCTGAGTCCTCCCCTAGAGCGGTTAGCCTCCCCCCACTGAGTCCTCCCTCAGAGCGGCTAGCCTCCCCCCGCTGAGTCCTCCCCCAGAGCGGCGAGCCTCCCCCCGCTGAGTCCTCCCTCAGAGCGGCTAGCCTCCCCTCACTGAGTCCTCCCTCAGAGCGGCTAGCCTCCCCCTGCTGAGTCCTCCCCCAGAGCGGCTAGCCTCCCCCTGCTGAGTCCTCCCCCAGAGCGGCGAGCCTCCCCTCACTGAGTCCTCCCTCAGAGCGGCGAGCCAATTACGCCGCTCCAGGCGAGTCGGCCGAGCTCACAGCCCCACCTTCTGCATTCACTGAGAAGGTCAGACCAGTGGAGGAATCTGGTCCTGCTCCAGCCAAAGTCCCACAGGAAGGCACAGCAAGTAAACAAAAGAGGTGCCACACCCGCTCTTCCCAGAAAGACTGCAAAACCAGAACAACCCGCAACAGAGAAAAATCTTCTCATCTAGCATACTAGTAATACTTTAGATTTTACCTCTGTATATAGTTGCCTGACAGTCAACAGTTGGGTCATTGTGAAATGCCCTCAGTTTGGAGCATCAGTCTCATTTCATCTTCACACTTTGCTTTATTCTTTTGTTGGAAACACAGTGTAGCCAAACTGGTTCCAGAAGAGATTTTATAGGTAAGTGAAGCTAAATTAAACAAATATTCATATTATTGGCGAATATACATACAGCTATTATGTGTGTCAGGAACCTGACCGCTGCGCTGAATGTCAGAATTAATTGGGGCTCGATGTGCACCTGTATCCATGCCTGTGTGACGTGCCGGCTACCGGGTTGGGGGCGTAGCCCAGCTGTTTCATGTAACACTGATGAGACGGTGTTTAAGGGGCAGACGCGAGAGAGCCGCGGGTGAATGTTGACGTTGGTTTTTTAGACAGTTTGGTTATTTTTTAGTTCGGTATGAGTGCTTTTGGTTAATGTTCCTTTGTTCTCCTCCTCTTGGGTTTGGGCAGCGGTCCTCCGAGGTTGCGGTGGCTGGCGTGGCTGTGAACCCGGACAGGAGCAGCGCTGCACGGAGAGACGTTTGGAGCGAGCTGCGCCGGGACAGAGCCGCAGAACGTCGCGGGAGTCGGGGGAGGAGCGGTGCCGTGCAGGACCGGGCCGGTCTGAAGGACGCTGCGCTGTTCCACTGGGACAACATTGTGAGGGGAGACGGCAGGCCCTGATGAGGGCGGACGAACTCTCCGTCTCCCGCTCTACTGAACAATAAAGCCACATCCAGCACCGGGGCCGGCGCCGACTCGCTCCCCAGCGGCTAGGCACAGCCGGGGCTCTTCTCCCGGAACCCAACTTCCGTGCAGCGGCCAGCAGAACAGTCCGGGCCAGGAGCCACCGACCGAAGGACAGGGGGAGGCAGCACGCCTGGGAGGGGAAGTGTTCTTTCGTTGGGTTTACTTTCTTTATTTGTAGTGAGGCCCAGTCTAGAGGTGTGGGCTCACTACCTTATTTTTTTGCTTATTTGTGTGTTTTACCCCCCCGGAGTAAGAGACAACTCTGAAAAGCAGCCGATATTTCTGTTGATTTTGCCTGCTCTCCAGAGGTAGGTTGTTGAAAGAACACACAGTTTTCCATCATATGGAGACTAAATTGAACCTGATGTCCTTAATAATGTTTCCCAGGTAAGTGAATATTGACCAACGATTAATCCTGCATTTGTTTATTGGATTTAGCTGTTTTCACGTTCAACAAGCCAATAACCCCACCAACAAGAAGTATAATTTCTAAAGGCAATACATTTAATTCAAGGTTGTATTAGAACAAATAATGAAAATACAGTAAATCCTCAAATTGTGTCCAGGATTCTATTTGAAGCCGGGCCTCGGATAATCGCCGGGGGAGTGGCCGATTCGGACAAATAAAGGCCGGCCCCCAAATACAAGCCGGGGTTATATTGCCTACCAGTAGGGCTATCAGTCCATGAGCACTAGAAGACATTGTTTCAATTTAACTCAATGAAATAAAAGAGCTCTTCTTAATATTTTATATTGTTGGGTCGTTTAATACTGTTGCCAATGAAAAGTCGTTGTCCTACACCATGGGTCTCCAACACGTTGCTCTCAAGCTACCAGTCGCTTGCCAAAGGCTGAAGCAGTATACATTTAAACACAATTGTTGCCGCGAGGCATTCCAGCCTACGAATTTAATAAAAAGTAAATCAAAAATCAAAAATTAACTCAATTTAGGCTACTTGGCTATGCAATAAGGTTTCCATGTATTTACACACAGCGCACGTTCAATGAATTAATGAAAGCGACTACCTTGGCTCGCAATAAACAGACGGGTGGAAATCCCGACACACTTTCAACTACATAAAACTTAACAGTGAACCATCAAATACCCCCCAGATTTCAGTGCCCATCAGTCCCAACATTTAGCAATAGAATCAAACAGTCCAAAAGTAAATTAAATCCCAAACCAAAGCAAAAACCCTTTGATAGCCTACCGGTATGCTGCTCCAAACGAAACGCATGTCTCACAATAAAATGCACTTTTGGAAAAAAAGATCCTCAACTTGCTGTTATCTACGCTAATTTGAATGCTTAGACAAAAGCATCAAAACCTTAACATTTGTAACCATGCCTTAAACAAAGGCAAACATTTTCTTCTTTGCACTTTGTTTGCAATTCTGCAACACACTTCTTACAAAACACTACACGCTGTTTCCTACATTAGACACTTTGAAATAACTTGCAATCATCGGAAAAACACCTCTATTCAAAATGCAAAACATACCTAAAATTGGCACCCACACACACATGAAAACACTTATATGCTAATTGAACACCAATCAGTCTGAGCCTTAGCACTACAAATAGGCCCCAGGTACGCTCACCTCTTTTGTGAGAACATTGCAAACATGAGTGTAAAACCCCACGCTAACTCAATGACGGAATTTAGCCAGGGCCAAAGGGGTTTGCATGCTTGTCCTTCTGGTGATGCTGGAAGAATATTAGTGGGGTTAAATAGTAATGACCGCTATGTGGAGAATCTAGATCAGCTAATAAATAAACCACGTCACAAAGACAGTAGTACCACTCTGCCTTCTGCTCATTACTGGTCTGGACTGACCAAGAATCTCCACAGTAGGGCCAATACATTCACCTTCGTTATCTGACTCCATTTAAGATATAATATAGAAATTTGGGTTTGAAACATACGCGAACCTCGGGAGTGATTACACTCGACTCTTACCTGTGCCACCATTACTCAATATATGCTCCCGGGATTAGCATTATTGCTGAATCTCAGTTCGGCGGAGAACTCAGAGGCTGAGGGTCTAGCCAACACAATACATGCACTATACTGTCATGATAGTTGCGAGCCCAGGTCGGCGTACATTTAGAGGGCTCCTTAGAGTTAACTTAACAGTAACCGGCGTAGAAATGGCCATGGGTTCCTTTTGCATCAAATTACAAGCATATGCACCACCAATCCTTTGGGCCAAACTTGGCTGCCTTTCCCAGCTTGGAAACACGACTAAAGTACCAAGCCACTGATCAGTTGGTCTTTGGTCAATATTGTCCCCCGAGGATTCAGTTGTAATTTAGGCTGAAAAAGGTACAGTACAAGATTAATTAGTCATGGAGATCACGCAAGTTACAAACAAAATAATTTATTCGCAGACAGGTAGGTTATTAGCTTTAGAATACCAATAGTCAATTACAAAATACACAAATTAAGAATAGAGATAGAGTAAATAATCATACCTAGCCTGCTTTGGCTACACACGAACACAGAACGTACATATAGAGCGTGCATAGTGTGGGAAGCCGGTTACGATCTTCCCTATACATACCTACATGTAGAATATGCTGTGCGGGAAGTGGAATGCGATCTTCCCAGATTGGTCTGTCTCCCTTGCTTTTATGCCATAAATCAACCTGGAGGGGTGGTCAAATCTGGAATTTAGACCCTTGGGGGTTGTTAAGTAGGGAAAATTAGATGATTCCCAGAGAGGACATGTAGGTTTTCCCTTGAGTTACTGAAACTATGGTTTATTAAACTCCATTTGTTAAGAAATGTATCTTATCCGATTCCTTGATTTTACCAGATCACATCCATACCAAACAGATTACCCTTATGTTTGATTATGTTGCAGTTATCATGAAACTTCTCTCCTGATTATCCATTTTACATGCAATTCCTGTTACCATTACATAAGGCTTAATGCAAGGATCACATGGGTCACAAAGATGATTCGCTGCTTTGATTGAAATCCAGAATCTACATCAGACCCAAAGCCAAATTTAAATAGATTGTGTCGTCTGGTGATTTTTTCTAGGTGCGAACGGGGTGAAATGTAATGTTTTAGACATTTCACATTTTACCATCTTAATGGGGACATGTCAGACAGCGCAAGTGGCCAAACATTTAATACAAGTGAAATAAATAAGTGACTCATCAATGATGGGATGGCTTCTAATGAATGAATTGGCATTTTGTTTTTGTGTGTTTTATTTTCATTACATTACGTGGCATTTAGCAGACGCTCTTATCCAGAGTGACGTACAACAAAGTGCAAATCAATCACAAGAACAAGTGCAAAAGTAGACCTGAGAGGACAGTACAGTTCCGAGTCCTAGTGTAAACATACAGAAATTCAGAACCCTTGAAGAGTACAATCAGCTTTCAAACTAGCATACCACTGTTGGCAGCTAGAATACAACAACAGCCAAAAAAAACAACAATACCTATACAAGTAACGATATCTATACATAAGTGCCATTACGGTGTGTGTGTATTTGAGGCCACTGTGTGTGTGTATATTTGAGGTCACTGTGTGTGTGTGTGTGTTTGAGCGTGTGTATTTGAGGCCACTGTGTGAGTGTGTGTGTGTGAGTGTGTGTGTCTTCCGGCTGTTTTCCAGCATCCTCCAAGAGGGCCCACATCACTCCGTTGCTAAAAAAGCCTACCGTGGATCCCTCCATCATCCAGAACTACCGCCTCCGTTCTTCCTTTTCTTTCTAAAACCATAGAACGAGCCGATTCCTCTGTCCTCATTCTTCTAGATCTCTCTGGTGCATTCAACACTGTGGATCACTCCATCCTCCTGTCCACCCTGTCAGCAACGGGCATCTGTGGCACAGCCCTGGACTGGATTGAGTCCTATCTCTCTGGTCGCTCCTTCCAGGTTGCCTGGGCTGGTACGGTATCGACACCTTGGCCCCTTGCCACAGGAGTTCCCCAGGGCTCAGTCTTAGGCCCGCTTCTTTTTTCTCTTTACACTCGTTCCCTTGGCCCTGTGATCACTGCACATGGTCTATCCTACCACTGCTATGCGGACAATACCCAACTCTTCATCTCATTCCCACCATCTGATACACAGGTTTCTGCCTGAGTGACATCCAGAGCTGGACGGACAACCACCATCTCAAGCTCAACCCAGGTAAGACTGAAATTATATTCATCCCTCTCCCCATCTGGATCTCTCGAGTTCCCTCGGGGATACCACACTCATGTCATCACCCAGTGCAAGGAACCTTGGTGTGGTGATGGACAGCAGACTGTCCCTTTCCGAGAACATTGCGGCGGTGGTCATGCAGGTTCTTCCTATACAACATACGGAGAATCCGCCCCTTTCTCACCCCCTACTCGACCAGCTCCTGTCCAAGCGATGGTTCTGTCCCACCTGGACTACTTGCAATTCCCTCTTGACTGGCCTCCCAGCTTCCGTCATCAGACCCCTCCAACTTATCCAGAATGCAGCAGCTCGTCTGGTCTTCAACCTTCCCAAATACTCACAAGTCACCCCCCTGCTTACTTCCCTCCACTGGCTGCCTGTCATGGCTCGCATCAAATTCAAACATTGGTGCTAGCCTTCCAAGCAGTTAAGGGGTCTTCCCCACAAAAAATCATCAGACCCTACACCCCTGCCAGGACCTCTTCGTTCAGCCTCCACAGGCCGCTTGGCACCTCCCCCTCTCTGAACCTCCACCTCACGCTCACAACTACTGTCTGTTCTGGCTCCACGGTGGTGGAACAAACTCCCCGTTGAGGTCAGAACTGTAGAATCTCTCCCCACCTTCAAGCGCAAACTGAAGACGCACCTCTTCAAGCAGCACCTCTCCCCATCCCTCCCTACCTCCCTGTGAACCTTAATTGTTGTCTTTGTAATTTACTTTGTGTTTCGGTATTTTTAGTTGGCTAGGTAAGCAGTATTTGGATAGTTAAGTTTGGTCACTTTTGCTTTGTTGTTTGTTTATTTGTTGTTTAAAAAAATTAAATAAAAATAAAATTAGGCCCTGGTCCTTATCTTTGTTGTACGGGTAGCAATTGAAATTGTACTTCCCTCTAGGGGTCTTTCAGCGCACTTATCCCTGGTTATGGGTATGCACTTTGTTGTACGTCGCTCTGGATAAGAGAGTCCGCCAAAAGCCAATAATGTAATGTAATGTAATGTGTGTGTGTGTGTGTGTGTGTGTGTGTGTGTGTGTGTGTGTGGTTAGTCTGAATGAAGACGTGTTGCAGTGGGAAACTGATAGAAGGACGAGGAGGAGCAATAAAATGAAACCGAGAGAGAGGGAGGGAGAGACAGAGGAAGAGAGAGAGAGGGAGAGGGAGAGAGGGAGGGAGAGAGAGGGAGAGGGAAAGAGAGGAGAGAGACTTGAACAAGGATTGAAAGACAGCGATGGAATGATGGAGAAAGGAAAAAGAATGATAGAGATGAGAAAACATGGATAGAGGTTGGGGGAACAGTGAGAGTGAGGCTGAGAGAGGCAGAGGATAGAGAGTGTGAGAGAACAGGGAGAGAGAAAGCATAAGACAGAGAGTGGAAGAGAGAAAGGAAGGGAGAGACAGACACAGAAAGGGAAGGAGAGAGAGAGAGGAAAAGAGACAGGGAGAGATAGAAGTTGAGAGACAGGGAGAAAAAAGAGAGGGAGTGTTACTCATACAGAGTGTAATAAGCTGTAGCCCCCCCCCACTGTTACTCATACAGAGTGTAATAAGCTGTAGCCCCCCCCCCCCCTCAGTGTTACTCATACAGAGTGTAATAAGCTGTAGCCCCCACCAGTGTTACTCATACAGAGTGTAATAAGCTGTAGCCCCCCCACTGTTACTCATACAGAGTGTAACAATCTGTAGCCGCCGCCCCCCCCAGTGTTACTCATACAGAGTGTAATAAGCTGTAGCCCCCCCCCCAGTGTTACTCATACAGAGTGTAACAAGCTGTAGCCGCCCCCCCAGTGTTACTCATACAGAGTGTAATAAGCTGTAGCCCCCCCCCCAGTGTTACTCATACAGAGTGTAATAAGCTGTAGCCCCCCCAGTGTTACTCATACAGAGTGTAATAAGCTGTAGCCCCCCCCAGTGTTACTCATACAGAGTGTAATAAGCTGTAGCCCCCCCAGTGTTACTCATACAGAGTGTAATAAGCTGTAGCCCCCCCCCCCCCAGTGTTACTCATACAGAGTGTAATAAGCCTGTAGCCCCCCCCCCAGTGTTACTCATACAGAGTGTAACAAGCAGTAGCCCCCCCCCAGTGTTACTCATACAGAGTGTAATAAGCTGTAGCCCCCCCCCCCCAGTGTTACTCATACAGAGTGTAATAAGCTGTAGCCCCCCCCCAGTGTTACTCATACAGAGTGTAATAAGCTGTAGCCCCCCCCCCAGTGTTACTCATACAGAGTGTAATAAGCTGTAGCCCCCCCCAGTGTTACTCATACAGAGTGTAATAAGCTGTAGCCCCCCCCCCCCCAGTGTTACTCATACAGAGTGTAATAAGCTGTAGCCCCCCCCCCCAGTATTACTCATACAGAGTGTAATAAGCTGTAGCCCCTCCCCCCCAGTGTTACTCATACAGAGTGTAATAAGCTGTAGCCCCCCCCCCGTGTTACTCATACAGAGTGTAATAAGCTGTAGCCCCCCCAGTGTTACTCATACAGAGTGTAATAAGCTGTAGCCCCCCCCCAGTGTTACTCATACAGAGTGTAATAAGCTGTAGCCCCCAGTGTTACTCATACAGAGTGTAATAAGCTGTAGCCCCTCCCCCCAGTGTTACTCATACAGAGTGTAATAAGCTGTAGCCCCTCCCCCAGTGTTACTCATACAGAGTGGAATAAGCTGTAGCCCCCCAGTGTTACTCATACAGAGTGTAATAAGCTGTAGCCCCCCCCCCCCAGTGTTACTCATACAGAGTGTAATAAGCTGTAGCCCCCCCCCCAGTATTACTCATACAGAGTGTAATAAGCTGTAGCCCCTCCCCCCAGTGTTACTCATACAGAGTGTAATAGGCTGTTGGTAGCCGCCCGTGGCGGGTGATTAATGGCGGCTGTCTCGAGCTCCAGCGCGGTGTCTGAGGATGATGGGCCAGCATCCTCTCCCCTCCGCCTCGCTCTCCCTCCTCCTCAAATTACCTTCCTGCCTCTCCCCCCTTTCTTCTTCACTCCCGCCATCCGTCTCCTCTCATCCTGTCCCTTCCCTCCACCCTCCCCCTTTTTACTGAACCTCTCATTCTCCCTCCCTGCCTCTCTCTTTCTCTAGAGTCCTCTTATTCCTTCTTTCCCTGATCCTCTTCTTCCTCCCTATCCACGGCGTTTTCCTGCCGTGCCATTTGTTCAGTGTTATACATTCACGACGGTGTTCATTCAGAGTCCTGCTCCTTGCAGAATGTCCAGTCTCTGACACATCCATTATTTTGGGACCATCGACAGGTGCACAGTTGCTCGGGGAGGCAGATCTCTGAACGGACAGAGGGGGCGCTAGTGAGCGAGGAAGTGGCACTGCCTCAGCCCGATTATACTTCTGCGTCGAGTCTACGCGGAGGCTACGGTGTAGCCTACGCAAGTACCCTACGCTGTCGAGAGCATTTATACTTGTGCATTGGAGTGTCAGAATCACCCTGCAATTACACCGCCAAAACCCCTGGTCACACACTGGATTAGATCCAGGCTGCTGATGTTATTGTACGAGACACAAAAATAGAGAAAGTACATTCACTTACGTTCCTCAGGGGACCGCCACAAGCGTTTTTCAGGGCTGGACCAAAAAAATTGGCCGGTAATTAGGTCTCTTTAACAGGCGGGGAGTTGGAAGGTTATCAGAACTTTTACTGTAATGTGGAATTTATGCCGTCAATTCCACTGAAGAGAAATCGAAGAAACGTGAAGTCGTCAAAGAGAACGCTGGAGTGAAAGACCTGTCTGCGGGAAACGGTAGCGGCCATTTTAAAGTTTAACATTCAGACGATGAGATGGCAAAGTCTGTGGCGGCCATTTTTGGGCCACTTCCCATTTCACCTAACCCCCCCCCCTCCCCCCCACCCCCACCTGTGAGGGTGGTCTTTACTCCTCCACTTTTTTATCTTCATTTCATCTGAAGGCATTCAGCCCGGAGGGGGGACACCATCAGCGGAATCGCCCGGAGAGAGAGAGGGGAGGGAGGGAAAGTGGGAAGGAGGGAGAGGGAGGGAGAGAGAGAGGAGGAGGGAGAGAGAGAGATGGAGCGAAGAGCCAAATGGTGGCAGAATGATAAAAAATATGAATGAACGAGGGAGGGAAGGAGGAGAGAATGTGGGCTGGAGTATATTAGGAATGGGTGGAACAGACCTGGGTAAACTGTTTTGGATTCAAATACTTTTCTGTGCTCGAATTGTTCTTGCCTGGTGCAGTCGATTCAACCAAGAGGACCAGATGGTGGGGGTGACAGGTATTGGGGGGGGGCTGACAGGTATTGTGAAAAACAGAACACCTGAGACAGAAGAGAAAAGAAGAGAGGGTTGATGAAGAGGATGAGAGGGTGGTAAAAGAGGAAGAGGATGATGATTTTACATCTGACAGAGAACACAGAGACTATGTGCCTGTTTTTTCCGGTTCAGGAAGATTGTTCATTTTCCACTTTTAATTAAAAGCTGCAAATTAAGCCGGGTTCTCCCTTTAACGCTTTTAACATGACTAATAGACCGGTTCTGTTGCTTAAAAAAAAAAAAAAATTTTATCAAGAGGACGCAGGTGAGGAACAGGTTTCAGAAGAGTGAACTTCTCCAACCAACGGCATCACATGCTCTCCTGACGCCTTTCCCGTCACAGCTAGAGGGAGACAAGCTTTCAGACACGGCTTGCGTGCCTGACCTGAGAATCAGCCGCACAAATATACAATTTACAGCACATTAGAAGCACTCTCACTCTCTCTCTCCCTCCCTCCCTCCCTCTCTCCCTCCAGTGTGGGGGGGGGGGTATTGATCAGGCTGTGATTTATAGAGGCCTGATTATCTGGTCATTAATCAGTCTGGGATTACCCTATCAATAACGCTGCCAGGATGGGTTTGTTTGCAAAGTGCCGGTAGGAGGAGAGGGGGTGGGGGGTGGGGGGGCTGTCAGGAGTGGGGGTGGGGGGGGGGGGGCACTTCCTCTTGCCAATTAAATAGAGTCATCCCATCAGCATGTCTCTAATAGCCAGCTTAGCTTGCGCTTATTTGCCGGGGGAATATCTGTGTGATTATAACTGAAGCTTACATTAGGGAGCCAGCTAAACAGCAGCTATAATGGAGGTAGCAAAAAAATATATAAATTAAAAAAGGATTTCTTTAACAGACTCAGTCAAATTAAACAGTCGTTACCTTCAAAGCAATCAGAGTCTTAAGGGTCCATTCCCTGACAAACAATGTCTAACTTGCACGGGGCTGAGCCTATGCAACTCGAGTGCAGTTATATTCATTGTTTTGAAAATTCAAAGCTGCAGTGTTACTGAATATTCATTCATTTAATTGAAAAGAATGTAATCACAGCTGTATTCTAGCCGTTGAAATAAAGTTGTTTATGAGAATCACTGTAACCATGTGCTTTGTGTTCATTTGGGCAGCTCTGGGTGTCAACAGCACACTCACAATGTAAATGGTACTATGGGTAATTTCAGACCTCTAACGTTTAAGAGAGGAACTGCAGCAACAAACACCTTCAAACCACAGTTTATCCCTCCACCTTCTCTGTGAACCCGCTGACCTATTTTACAAGACCAAACAATGTTTTGGTACAGAGTGTCAGTCCATCAACTATATATTTTGAAACCCAGATTTAAGGACTATAAACACAGGCAGAGGGTGAGTCAACATGTCAGTGAGCATTTTTATATTGTAACAATGTTTTGACACAAATAATCATACCTATTGTACCTTTACTTATAAATTGCTAAGTTTGAAGTTAAGTGGAAGTTAAAAGGAGGTTGGACAACACCTCATTGACACACACAGACACAGACACAGACACAGACACACACACACACACTTTCCCCTCTCCCTCTCCCTCTCCCTGCACTTTTCCCTTACAAGGACAGTGCGTTTATGGGCCGGTGTGGGATCCTTTAATGGCACTGAGCTCCAGAGGAAGGCCGTGCTTTAGAGGTGACAAACGCCTCTCATTACTGGCTTTGAGGGACAGGGGAACAGCCTTCTCTAATGGCCCTACTACCTCTCTTCTCTTCTCCCCCTCTCTCTTCTCCTCCTCTCCCTCTCTCCTCTCCCTTCCTCTCCCCTCTCTCCCTCTCCCTTCCTCTCCTCTCCCTCTCTCCGCCCCTCTCCTCTCCCTCTCTCCGCCCCTCTCCTCTCCCTCTCTCGCCCCTCTCCTCTCTCTGCCTCTCTGCCCCTCTCCTCTCCCCTCTCCCCTCTCCCCTCTCCTCTCCCTCTCCCCTCTCCTCTCCTCTCCCCCCTCTCTCTTCTCCCCCTCTCCATCTCTCTCCTCCCCTCTCCCGCTCTCCTCTTGCCCCCACTGGCCAGAGCGGTGTGTCAGCAGAAGTGGATTTTGGTGTGAAGGAGAGGTGACTAATGACTGAGCTGGTTTATGACGGGGGTGGCGAGAGGGCATTTGGGGGTGGTGATTTGCCTTGTCGTGTCAGAACGGCATGATCTGTTATTTATATCCTCCATGCCCCCCCGCTGGTTAATGAATTGGAGGCCTGTAGTCCTCTCTGGAATGAAGACGTAGACTTGGTCTGTGATTAAACTGCTGCCATGTTCCTTGCTGTACAGGGGTTCATCACTGTCGCAAACCTCTCTCTCTCTCTCTCTCTCTCTCTCTCTCTCTCTCTCTCTCTCTCTCTCTCTCTCTCTCTCTCTCTCTCTCTCTCTCTCCTCTCTCTCTCTCTCTCTCTCTCTCTCTCTCTCCTCTCTCTCTCTCTCTCTCTCTCTCTCTCTCTCTCTCTCTCTCTCTCTCTCTCTCTCTTCTTCTCTCTTCTCTCTCTTTTCGTTCTCTTTCTGATTCTCTCTCCCATCTCTTTCTCTGGCTCTTCTCGTTCCTCTTGTTCCTGTCTCTAAAATTCTAATGTGTTATTATATACTGTACTTTCCTTTTTGTGCCTTAGGTACACGCACACACACACACACACGCACATACACGTACACACACACACGTCCACACACACAACGCACATACACGCACACACACGCACACACACGCACACACTCGAAGAGCAGGCACAGCAAACCACTCTGCAGCAAAAACAATCAGCTCATATTTGCATCTTAATAAAGATCCCTCCCATAATTTATTAAGTAATCAATACTGTAATATTGTATTGCTGGTTGTGAACTAAACGGTCAAACTGCCTTTGCCCATAAAAACAGACTTTGGCACAATCACCCTCTGCATCACACACACTGCTGGGTAAATGGGGCAGACGCCTGCGTGTGATGCAGATGGAGCTGAGATTTGTAGGCTATGGTAGGGGCCGTATGTTACAGCCAAGCAGTGCTCGACAGGCCGGAGCTGTGAGTGGAGCATCGTTATTGCAGCTGCCTTCCTGGAGAAAGAGCGTGGCAGTTGATAAAGGGTGTTATGGACCTGCGGGACCAGGGAAGTGTGTCAGTGAAAAGTGTTTCCTGGTCATTTGTGCATAAGAGGGAATGTGTGTGTGTGCGTGTGTGTGTGCATGTACAAATAAAATTGATCGATTGATTGATTGACTGATTGGTTGGTTGGTTGACATTAGCTCGGGAGCTAGGAGCGGTTGTCTGGCGTTTAGAGGGTTGCCGGGGCAATCCCCCATCCTGGTGTATCGAAAGTGTCCCTAACCCTCAAATGCTCCTGACGAGCTGGTCGGCACCTTGCATGGCAGCCAATCGCCGTTGGTGTGTGAGTGTTAGTATGAATGGGTGAATGAGAAGCATCGATTGTACAGGGCTTTGGGATAAAGGGCGCTATATTTACCATTACCAACCATTTACCATTCACTGTTCACCGTTCACCGTTCACCATTTACCAGGGGCCAGGGACACTGACCGTCAGCCCAGCAGCCTGCCAGGGACGCCCGCTTACTGACCCTGTCCGTCCATTTCCCCCCTGCCCCCGCGACCTCCACGCCCTCACCTGTCCCCCGCAACACCCTCACCTGTCCCCCGCCCCGCCCTCACCTGTCCCCCGCCACGCCCTCACCTGTCCCCCGCCCCGCCCTCACCTGTCCCCCGCCCCGCCCTCACCTGTCCCCCGCCCCACCCTCACCTGTCCCCCGCCACGCCCTCACCTGTCCCCCGCCACGCCCTCACCTGTCCCCCGCCACGCCCTCACCTGTCCCCCCGCCCCACCCTCACCTGTCCCCCGCAACGCCCTCACCTGTCCCCCGCAACGCCCTCACCTGTCCCCCGCCCCGCCCTCACCTGTCCCCGCCCCCGCCCTCACCTGTCCCCCGCCACCTCCACTCACCTGTCCCCCCCGCCCACGCCCTCACCTGTCCCCCGCCCTCACCTGTCCCCCACCCTCACCTGTCCCCCGCAACGCCCTCACCTGTCCCCCGCCCCGCCCTCACCTGTCCCCCGCCACCTCCACTCACCTGTCCCCTGCCCCGCCCTCACCCTGTCCCCCGCCCCGCCCTCACCTGTCCCCCGCCACCTCCACTCACCTGTCTCACTCACCTGTCCCCCGCCACGCCCTCACCTGTCCCCCGCCCCGCCCTCACCTGTCCCCCGCCCCCGTCCTCA